>NW_024081247.1:17363-111009 GCF_003009895.1 Hyaena hyaena | reverse complement strand
CTGAAACAGGCTCCAGGCTCCGAGCTGGCAGTCAGCACAGAGCCCGACGCGGGGCTCGAACCCACGAACCGCGAGATCATGACCTAAGCGAAAGTCGGACGCTTAACCGACTAAGCCACCCAGGCGCCCCTATGAGTGTCTATTGCATGTTAAATACTAGAAATCCAATGAAGAGGGAGCAAAAACCAACATGATCCCTGATAACCTGGACATTCTATAGAGGGGGACAATTAAACAAACAAATAAAATAGCAACTAATGCTGCAAAGGAGAAAATAAAAAAAACAAGGCAGACAAAAAAACAAAACAAAACAAAAAAACAGAGACAATGAAATGAGGATGTTTGTTAGCCTGGTCAGAGAAGACCTCTGTAAGGAGGTGCCATTTAAACTGAAACTTGAAGGATACGAGTCTAGCTATGCACAAGAGCAGAAGAGGAACACCCTGGGCTAAAGCATTTGTAACATCCCTGGAATGACAAGAGGAGAAGAAGAATTCTGAATTTCATTTTAATGTATTCATTCTGTCTGCTGGGTGAAGAATGGACGGGAAGGGAGCAAAAATGGCAGCAAGGAAACTAGCCAGAGGCCACTAGAGGAGAGAAATGATGGAACTCCAGGCATTTGGTGCTGAAATAAAGCATAAAAGATGGCCTGGCAGAAGGAGAGGGTTAAGCAAGGGCAAACAACCCAGACTTTTCGATCTTTGCACCCAGTATCAAGTCGGCCTCCCTCACACAATGACAGCAACAAAGGCAGTGCAGAGAGAGAAAATATGCACAATACAGAAGGGCTAGTCCCATGGAGAGAAGGACACACGCCGCTTTGGCAGGAGGACTCTCCAGGTAGCAGCAGTGGTGCTGGAAGGAAGGCAATGCCCCAGCTCTAAAGCTGCACTGTCCAGCATGCTAGCCACTAGCCACATGTGGCTATTTGACCTTAAATTAATGATAATGTAATAAGATTAAATTTCAGTTTCTCAGTCTCACTGGTCACATTTCAAGCATCTCACAGCACATGTGGCTTGTAACTACCATTTCTTTTAAATGGTAGAGATTCATAGAACATTTCAATCACCACAGAAAGTTCTAGAGGACACTGCTGCTGTAGATGGCTAAGATGTGAGTTAACATAAAGAAATGATGACAGCTCATAAAATAATCCCTGAAAGAATATTTGTTATTCTCTGGCATATAGACTGTACTCGGGTAATGTGGCCTGGGGTATATTTGCTATGCAAGTAAATGGGAAAACAATGTGTAGTGGGGCTTCTATGGGATGAAGACTGGAAGAGCAGATACCATATAAAGGTAGGTGGGTAGGGAATGAAGTATACTGATATGAGAATCATTTCATTACCCAATACAAGGGACTTACCAGGCAAGAACTTAACTAAAGCCAAAATGAAAACAGATGGATCTTGAGTGTGTTAAAGGGATGTGAGATCTAGATGTTGGTCAGTAAAGAATTCAATTGGTGAATGGGACAGGAGAAGGGAATGGGACAGGAGAAGGGAATGTCCCTCCAGAGAGGGACCGAAATTTCACAGTCTGAGATCTTGATGGAGAATTAGTCTGAGAGATGCTGAAGTCCAGAAGTGGAGATAAAGATCATATTCAGAAACTGTAAAACCAGAATTTGGGAAGGGTCATCAAGATGGATTGTTTTAGCTTTTTATTATGAAAAATCTCAAGCTTACATAAAAGTAGAAAAATGGCATAATGAGTCCCAACATACCCTTAACCCAGTATCAACAATTAGTAACTCGTGGCCGGTCTGATCGACATGAATTTTTACATCACCAAGACATTGGGAAGTCTTAGTATAGAGACGGGAAAGTGGGAGCAGGTGGCCAAAACAGAAAAAGGATGGGCAGTCCTCCTCCCCATGGGCAACAGTGGCAACTAAATAGAACAGGTAAAATTCAAAACAAGCATGGTGTGAATGCAGGAACGATGGGAAGCAGCCAGCACAACATCTGGCACATAGTAGAGACTCAATAAATAAGAAGGCAGAGAGGAATAGACAGTGGAGGGCAAGGGATATCCTATTCCCATCTCCCTATATCTGTGGGGGATTTTACCCAACAGGAGACAAAGAGTGAAAGAACAAACCCTACGGAAAAGACTTCCCACTTTAGAAAACCTGGGCTGCAGAAATGCATACAGCCCCCATAGATTATAATAATCTGGCCAAGCCACATTAGATCCATAAAATGCTGAGCAAAAGCAACACAGCAGAGAAGTTTGCTCCCTGCCGATATTTGAAAATAAAGCTCAGCTACAAAGATCAGTCTCGGTTAACGGGACCCCGGCTGGCTCTTCATCACACTATGCTCCATCCTGATGAAGATCAGCATCGCCTCTACGGTTCGTCCTCAACAAGCACAAAAACCTCAGAAGCCAGAGGGTTACCCTTCCAGGTTGAGTGCAATGAACACAGCTGCCAATGCACAGACCTACGGTGCCTCAAAGACCCTCAGAGGTTTTCTGTATTTCTCTCAGTTTTAATAGAATTTGTGAGTGACATAAGTCCACAATCAGATCGCAAGCCTCCTTCAAAGTTTGCCTCTTGGAGCATTCATACTCCTAAAAATCTAAACACAACAAACAAAAGCACAGACGTTAGTATTCCTATGTGCTTAAAGCAAGACTCTAGATTTGTCTTTCTTTTCCTAGAGGAAAACACACCACGGTCTCCAGACCCCACAGACGTTCGCTGCTTGGTTTTCTAAGACACTTTCCTGGTTCGGTTTCGGTCTGTAAGTGCATCAAGCTGGTAGGGTGGGTACAACTAATACATGTGGTTTACATTCATGCCATTCATGATGTTTATCCTAACTCTGTGGGAAGCGGCTCACCATATGGTATTCATGTTTGTGTGTCGCTAAAATACATTCAGAATCCCCATTTTAAAGAAGAATTCATCAGTTGCAACGTAAACAAAACACATGCCTCTGCATTTGTTATTGCAAAGGCCATTTTCAATCAGAGTAGAAATACTGCGACAATATGCTCAGAATTAAACGTCAAAATCAAGCATCTACCCAAGGCTGCATCATGATTTGGGGATCGGCTGATACCTACCAAACAAAAAAGGAGCTTAGGAAGGGGAATTTCAAGCGAGAGTTTGGTGGCTTCAAGGAGAGCAAGTGATTCAGTGCAAAAAGGGTAAATTTCCTCAGCACCTTCCTCACTGAGGACATTGTGCTCATCTCAGGCGGGTACTAAGTGGTGCAGTAAAGCAGCAAATTAGAAGAATGTAAATTCTTTAGTAGGAATTGCACGCGGGGGAAAAATGCCTCCTAATGCTCATATTTGTTTTCATGTAAATAATGTACACTCTTCCTAAAATCTGACTGGCACAGTCCTAAGTAAGATGTCAAAATCTCCGATAGATAATATACTGGGCTCCAAAACGGCAGAGAAGCAGTTATCTTCCTTCTTGGGTGCAATTCTTGCTGGCAAATGAGAGAGATCTGCCCACACTGAAATCCAGCAGTTTCGGTCTTTTGCTTCCTCTCTTCCTCACGGTAGGCGCATGTGTTCTTGTTCTCATTCTCTCTCTTTCTCCCTCTCTCTGATTTCTTATTACACTAAATTGTGTGCTAATTGGTTGAGTGATCCCAGCTGATATCATTTCTATTTTAATTGGTGTAACTGCTATTGTTATTCCTCCCTCATCCCTCTCTTTGTCGCCCTTGCACAGTTCTGGTGATGCCCAGAGCTCTCTCTGAGGCCAGTCGGAGCCCCGCTGTCTGGGAGACGGTCTCCCAGAGCCCAGTGGGTGCATCACAGTCTCTTAGAACTGGGAGGCTTAGAACAGGGACTCATATCCGCATCCTTAAAATATCTTTCATTGGCTTTCTATCAGCCTCACCTTCATTTTTCCATCCCTAACTGCTCATGGCACTTACAGACTGTATCTCAGCATGTAGCACCTAACAGTAATGTGTCTTGTATAGTCCACTGCCACATTATTCTCGCATAAGTTAACCTTATCACCCTCCCAGGACAACTTCTCAAGGATGCATGTTGCTGAGCGTATGACACTGTAGGCTGCCTTCTGCTCTTATCAATCACTTAAGAAGGCCTAGCCCAGCTCTTGGGGAGCTCAAGACCTAGGGGCCAAGAGGAAGGAGTTAACAGAGGATTTGCAACACACTGCTCCGAAGGCAGTTCACAGAGGATGTTAAGATGTCCTGGGGGACACCTGGTTTGTGTGGGGGGCCCAGAGCTCCCTGTAAACACTGATATCTCAGGATTAGCAGTACAACTAGCAGTTAGCAGGAAAAGGATTGGGACAGAACCGACTCAGGCGGAGCACAAAGGCCAACGTCTATGGGGAGACACAGGTGGTGCATTCAAGGATAGCAGCAACGATGGAGCAAAGAAACAAAGGGACCGCACAATGCACTTAGAGACGTTCAGGATGGAGCCTGAGAGATTACCAACCTTCAACCAGAAATTTCTGGCCTAAAAATATATCATGTTCATATATTATAAAATTTGTAATACTATCTTTCTTTATATTTCCCAGGCATGCTATCTAGATTTACTTTTACTTTAAAATACTTTCCCATAAACGTGTTTCCATCTAGCTGCAAGGATGGAGGCCCGTGCCCTGAGAACACTCATTCTGGAGGCAGTCGAAATTTGAAAGACTATAATGGAAATGTCACCTTCCACGTGAGGCTCTAGGCTGATCAGCACCAGAGACTTTCTTTGTTAGGGTAATGGATGTGAGAAACGATTTCTCATTGGTGAAATGAGTGGTGATCAAGATGTGTGTATCGACCGAAATATTGTACAGGCATTCCCACTCATGCGAGAACAGGGCGTGAGAATCCAACGAGCCCAATAGCCTATGCAATTAGGAGCAGTGCCCGAGGCTTGATTCCGAAATTGTCCTGGGTCCAGCTGCTGACTCAGAGGATTCTCCTTGTCTGAATCTGGCTGGAATGTTAGCTGAATCCTGCTGCTAAATTACTGCCTCTTTGCCTCTAGTGAGCCATCCATGCAAGGAGCTGTTGCAGCACTCAAAGGGACCTAGAGCTGGGACTTTATCAAGCTTATACAACAGGTTATAGGACTCTTTTTGTGTCTCCTGGCTAAAATCCGTTTGTATATGCAGCAGAATTCGATCTGAGCCCCATTGTCCTTAAAACCTGGTGTCATGGTTGTCCTAAACTGTGATATCTATCACCCTCCCAACTTTCAGCTAATGGAGGCTGCCAGTATCCTTCCCCAAGAGCTTAATGTGAATAATTATATTGGCCTAAGTCATCACACAACACCCCTCCAGCATCGTGCCCAGAAGAGCAGCAGGCACGATGGGTAGACAGTCAAATTGTTAATTAAGTTCCTGTTCTGACACAAGGTAAGATAAAGGATTATAGGTGTATGCAGGCTAAAAAGAGGAAGTTAGAGACTTTTGGGGAAGAGTCCTGTTCCCCCAAACATTAGAGAGAACAGCCACTCTCTTCTTCAAGCGGTCCTTGGAGCCACAATGAGACTGAATCCAAGCCCTGATCAGGTGTGGCACAACAGAATTATACTCTGGTCTTCACATTTTCATGAAAGCCTTTATTTCATGAAGAATGTTTCATTAATGTTTCCTTGGATACTCATGATGAAAGGGTCTCCATAAAGAGGATGTCAGTTCAGAGGTTATCTCTTCCAACCCAATTTAGTTAATAGCGAAACAGGGGCCTCATAATCTCACTGATAATCCGTGAGAACCAGCACTACAATCCAGGTTATTTGACTCTTGGTAAAGTGTCCATTTCACCAGAAAATGGTCCTCAAACCTGCGCATTCATCGCAATCCCCTGCATGGCTTATTAAAACACAGATGGCTGGGTGTACCCCAGACTGCCTGAGTCAGTAGATCTGGGATAGGGTCTGAGAATCTGCATCTCTAATAATTTTCTAGGTGATGCTGGCATTGCTGGTCCAAGAACCACACTTTGAGGACCCCAGCACTACACTAGACTCCTTCCTTTTCAATCATCCCAAACTCCCCTCCACTCCATCCAAATATATCTGTTTCTGTACAGTCTGGGTCGGCTGCACTTCTATGGCATCCATCTGCAACCTGACCCAAATGCACTCAAAGTAGCACCCCATCTTCTCATGCTACTCAGCGGGGTGCCCATGTTCTCATCACAGGCTTAGCAAATGATCCACCTTCAGAGAACTAGCAGGACATGTTCTGTTTTCTTCTCTTTTTTTGAAACAGGATGTCTGAAAGGAAGCAATGCAAGTTGACCTTGGAAAAGCCTCTTGGGGCCAGATCACAGTGAGTCTGGAGTATCAGGTTAAGACACAGGATGACCAACTCGGCCCAGTGTTGGCACTAAGAGTTCCACATCCTGAGAAACCCCTCAGCTCTGGGCAAACCAGGATAGTTGCTCATCTTATACAGTATGGAGTTTGATTTGCAACTGTAGACAACAGAATCCAGCCGTTCCTTCACCGTATATGTGATCCCAGACTTCGTTCTTACCACTCTATCAGGCCCAGGGAGACCGAACAACATATCACTCCAGATCCCCATGGTCTATTGAAGGAGAAAGAGAGGCAGATAACAAATTATCTCATTATATGCTATGTACTTTGACGGAAGGTGCTTCTGCACCAAAGTTAGAGGGGAAGGATTGTGCTTCAGAAGCACTGAGAATCCAGTGCAGCGGGGGAACGAAACGGGGACGGTAGGATCACCTAGGCAAGTTTTGGCTTTGTTTCAATGACACGCCCCATGCTCCTCACTGACCATCCATGTAGAGAGTGAGTTCTGTTGAGGACCACAGGTGAGGCCGGAGAGACTGCAACTGTGTGAGAGAGAAGTGAGAGAGATGGTCCCAAGAGAAGCAGGAGGAGGAAGCATCAGTGGCGTAACTGGAGGGGTGAGCTTTGGATAAGTGCCGTGCTTCCTTTTTCTTGGAGCCTTAAGCAGGGAAGTGTCTCTGTGACATCCCTAATCCCTCCTCTCTCCACTTCAAAGCCCTTTAACTCCAGGTGCCCACTGATCTTTCTCTTCGAAACCCAGATCCATCCAATTTATGCAGAGTAAACCTTAGGAAATCATCTAACTTGCCTGAGTCACAGTTTGCCTATTTATAAAATAGAGATAGTAATGCCTACCTCAGCAAGACTTGTGCAAGTCAAGCGAGAGTAGGTAAGTCAGAGTCTCAGAGACAGTGTCTAATTTGCATTGCCTGCTGATTAAATAACTTCATTTCTTTCATTCTTGTCTTTCTCCGCTACCCCCATACAAAATCTTATCTGTAGATCCTTCTTTCCTTTATCTGTGATGATGTAGTACCTTTTGAGTTGAAAACTCCACTCCAGAAAATGCTTATCAATTTTGCAGATAATTTCAGGGAACTGACTGACCATTTGGAGCCCATCTATGTATTTTCCCAGGTTTAAAGCAGGAATCTATGAAGCTGGATTTATTACACAATCCACTGAGAATTGGAAAAAAGGCATCATTTCTATACATTTATGTTTTCATTGTTATTTTGGGGTCTTCTTCAAATTCACTTAAAGGCAGCGTAAAGTCACAAACACCTTCAGAGGAAATTCATATTTTAAGTAACTAGAGCTTAAATAATAAAAGAAAGTACTAGAATTTCAGAGTGACCAGTATATGGGGAACACTGGCAGACAGGAGAGATTTTAGGCCTTCCTGGAGGTCTTTGTAATACCCTTGAAATCACCCCCACTGGGCTGCTGTCTGCTTTTTCACTGCCTAGGCAGAGCCCTGAGGGAAGGAAGAAGAGAATGATTAGTATTATCCTATCCCACAAAGACAAAGAGAGAGGAGTTATTGCTGCTCAACACTTAAGACCTCCATACCCTGCCAACATCCATTCCCCCTTAAACAAATGCTGGTTGTCATCGAAATGATGATTATTACTATGCAGGCCAGATCCTCTGATGAATCAAAGCTGATGAAACACTCCTCTCAAGTAAAGAGACTAAACTATTCCCAGGTGGCTTGATTTATTCCCTGGAAGTTGTGGTTTTCCAAGTGGAACCCTGATCATTGAAAAGCATTCCCTCATCGCATGAGAATGGAAAGTTAACCCTGAAGAGTACACATCTCTGAAAAAGGAGCACAGGGATGGATAGAGGAGCCCGTGCAGGTGACTGGAGAAGAACACAGCAGTTCCCCATGAGTATCTTACAGCAACATCCACAAACTTGAATGTGCATAAGAATCTACTGGAAGGCATGTGAAAAGTTTCCTGGACCCCATCTGCAGAGATTGGATACCATAGGCAGGGCAGGGCCTATGGATTTGCAGTTTTAACCAGCTCCCAGGAATTTCTGTTCTGCTCCAGCGGCCATCACCCATCAAGTAACAGGAGGCACTGTAGTCAGAGATCCCTGACCTATGCGACATTAATTCCATCCCCACTGATCTCTCTCTCCCTTGGTGCTCCCTGCTTCAGCTCCTTTACTCTGCTGGCTGCCAGAACGATCTTTTTAAAAGCAGAGCATATCATTCTCTTATTCAAAATCATGTTGGCCTCAAACCCCAGTTAACTCTACAGCAGAATCCAAATGGCTTACCATGGCACAAGAAAGCATAGTATAGCAGGCCAGACTGGTTTTGTTTTGTTTGTTTGTTTTTTTGTTTTGTCTTGTTTCATTTTCAGCCCCCAATTGTGTCAATGCAGGCATGTGCACATCTTCTCTCTGGGCCTTCATTTTCCACCTATCAGAGGAGACTTGAAGACATTCCAGGAGATGCTAAATCCTATCAGGATGTCAATGAGTTAACACTCGCCAACCACACTCTTGTCTACTGGGTTCACCTTTCATAAGACACCCTCCCACAACACACACTACTCTCTTCCTCTCACCTAAACTAGCATGCCCTTGGGGAGCCTGGGTGTTTCAGTCCGTTAAGTGTCCAACTTCAGCTCAGGTTATGATCTCACCGGACCCACGGCTCAGGCCCTGCGTTGGGCTCTGTGCTGAGAGCTCAGAGCCTGGAGCCTGCTGCAGATTCTGTCTCCCTCTCTCTCTGCCCCTACCCAGCTAGCGTTCTGTCTGTCTGTCTCTCTCTCTCTCTATCAAAATTAAATAAACATTAAAAAAATTTTTTAGGGGCGCCTGGGTGGCTTAGTCGGTTAAGCGTCCGACTTTCGCTTAGGTCATGATCTCGCGGTTCGTGGGTTCGAGCCCCGCGTCGGGCTCTGTGCTGACTGCCAGCTCAGAGCCTGGAGCCTGTTTCGGTCTGTGACTCCCTCTCACTCTGTCTCTCTCTCTCTCTCTCTCTCTCTCTCTCTCTCTCCTAGAAATAAATAAAACATTAAAAAAATAAATGTAAAAAAAAAAATTTTTTTTTAAACAAAAACAAAAAATACTAGCATGTCCTTGCTCCATGACTTCTCCTTCTCTTACTTGCCTTTGATAAAATAAGTATTTCCTTACCCAAGAGGGTGCTCGAGCTATGGACGGGAGAAGAAGGAAAAGTATTTATTAAGCATACCTTTAGCCTAGGTCATCCTAAAAAAAACTATTTGTTTCCCAGTGTTGCTTGTCAGTAGAAAGGGGGGATTGGGAACACTGGTTCATTTGGTCTTCCTTCCAAAGCTCCACTTTTGTTCTCCTGTGTATCTCTTTTTTCCCAGTCAGGAGGCATCAGTAACTCTGCATTCGTGGTCTTGTTAACGCCCCTACTTTGCCAGGAATAGGAGGATCTGAACCCAGCCCCAACTGTGGAGAACAAACATGACCTCAGAGCTGTCCACCAAATGCCTCCAGAAGGAATTCTAGCCAAAGACCTTTTGTTTGGGTAACCACCGAAACATCTAAGAGGAGGTGGGGGGTAAACTGTAAAATAAACAATTAAGTAGTTCGGATTCTCCTCAAGAAAGTCTAAGAAATCCTTGCAAAGATAACCTTCCTGAGAAAATGTGGCCAACCCCTAATATTCACATATCTGAGACCCAGCCCTGCCTCAGAACCTGCTTCTACCATTCTGGCCCCTCTATTGAAAATCTCCAAAGCACAATCTTTAGGAAAATTATTTAATTTTTATGTTTTAGAGTTTTTATTTCCAATAAACATTATGAATATATTTTCCTTAAAGAATAAATTGATCTGGGGCACCTGGGTGGCTCAGTCTATCGGGCGTCTGACTTCGGCTCAGGTCATGATCTCGCGGTTCGTGGGTTCAAGCCCCACGTCGGGCTCTGTGCTGACAGCTCAGAGCCTGGAGCCTGTTTCGGATTCTGTGTCTCCCCACTCTCTCTGACCCTCCCCTGCTCGTGCTGTCTCTCTCTCTCTCTGAAATAAAAACATTTTTAAAAAAAAGAATATGGGGCGCCTGGGTGGCTTAGTCGGTTAAGCGTCCGACTTTCGCTTAGGTCATGATCTCACGTTCGTGGGTTCGAGCCCCGCATAGGGCTCTGTGCTGACTGCCAGCTCGGAGCCTGGAGCCTGTTTCAGAGTCTGTGACTCCCTCTCTCTCTGACCCTCCCCTGCTCACGCTGTCTCTCTCTCTCTCTCCTAGAAATAATAAATTAAAAAAAAAATTTTTAAATAAAAGAATAAAATGATCTGATTAAATATCTTGGAAACCTAAGCTTATTGCAGGACTTATTTAAGTGATTATTAGATATGAAAACCAGACCCTCTACATATGTATATAAATGTATACAGGTATATAGATATAGGTATATATGCACACACAACACTCACAAAACTTAATTCACTTGCTATGTTAACAGCTTCATTGGTACTCTCTTATCTTTCAAGAATGGTATGGTTGGCTGCCTTTATGGCCTCATTTAGCATCTCAAAATGGGCACTTCTTTTTTGAGAAGGGTTACAGTATGACTCAGCCACTTAGTTAATCTGACTAATTAGCATTCTGTCACCCATTAACAGCATTAAAAACAACAACTAGGGCTTTAAATACTTCCCCGATTTCCAAACAGACCTTTTCAGTGTCAAGGACATTTGTTGCTCCCTGACCTTGGTGAACTTTTGGCCCAGTTAATACCCCAAAAGAAGCTCTCCTACTATCCTTAATAGAGAAGGCATCATTTTTAATGGCCTCCTAAATTGTTAGCCTCCTAAATTGTACCACCTTTTCAGAAATACAATTCCAAATTAAAATTCTGCATCAGGAGGAAAACATTAACCAAATTGCAACCGTTCTTACGAGCCTCATTTAACTCAGGTGCATAAAGTTGAGAAGGCAAATTTACATAAAGCTTGTTTTGACTTTTGATGTTTCTTTTTTGGAGGTGGGCTTGGGGGAATTCATATATTCATAACTGCGAATGGGCTATAGCTGAAATTTAGATATAAAATTACAAAATTAAAATTCAGTATTTGCTCCAGGGCAGTGGGGAGAGAGAACGAGAAAGCTAGCTAAATATTGAGGAGGCATAACAGCACGTGGGATGCATGCAAACTTATCAGGTTTTCTCTTACTCAAAGCGGGGAAACTTAAGCAGCAACTTCACTGAACAAAAGCAGACTCAAATTACCCAAGAATCAAAGCAGTTTTTAGTATTCTTAAATCTTCATTTGTTTTATGTACACCTTTGCTGTCAAAATGCAATGAAAAAAATGAGTCACTGTTGTCTCAGGAAAACGTTGACAATCATTCATTTATTCAGTCAATATGTTTGTACTGCTTCTATGTTGATGATACAAAGACAGATATGATCTCTGATGTCGAAGAGCTCTCCATCAAGGGCAAGACAATCACAGAAGGAGTAGGCAGACAGGATCAGAGCAAATTGAAGACCCACCTGCAGGCAAGGAGGTTGCTCAGGAAAACATATTCCAGAAAAAAAAAATGACTCGGAAAGTGAATCTTGAGCTTTCTTCTCTACTTCCTTTATAGGTCTGCAGGTTTTCTTCTCATCTAGGTTATTTATTTAATACTGACTGAGTTGCAGCTGTTGTACTGAAGGTGTCATATATATTTTCTCAATTCTTCTTCCTAATATCATATGCAATAGGTTTTAATGTCATTCCCTTGCTGTGAGCTGAATTGTAACCCCCCATTCTTATATTGAAGCCCAAAACCCCAGTACCTCAGAATGTGGCTATATTTAGAGATAGGGCTTTTAAAGAGGCCATTAACTTAAAATGGGGTCATTAAGGTGGACTCTAATCCAATAAGACTTCTCCGTTCTAAGAAGAGGTGATTAGAATGCAGGTGACACTGAGAGATGACCCTGTGAGGACACAGCAAGAAGCCATCTGCAAGTGAAAGAGACGTCAGAAGAAACCAAAGCTGCCAACAACTTGATCTTGCACTACCAGCTTCCAGAATTGTGAGAAAATGAATTCCTGTGGCTTAAGACCACCCAGTGTGTGGTATCTTGTTATGGCAGCCCCAGCAAGTCAATATACCTGGCTTATGGACTCTAGACACATATTCAACTGAGACGAAAACAAACGTAGCATCTTCCCCCAGGTCTATTCCTTTTCAGTTCCCGCTCTTGGTGAACTGTCTCCAGTGACTTAAGCCAGAAGCATAGGATGAATTGGTTTAGGAAGTTCAGGATTGCAGCAACAGAAATCATGTAGGTCAGGTTTCATCACCTCTTCGTTTCTTTGAGCTTCAGTGTCTTCCTCCATAAAAAGGGGAAAAAGGATCGTAGTATCCACCTGAGGCAACTTTTGTGAGGCTGCAATTTGAGAGTCCCCCAAGAACACACTCGACTTCAAGAGTTGGCTAAAACTCACAGAACCCAGAAAAGCTGTTATACTCACAATTACAGTTTGTTACAGTGAAAGACACCGACTGAAATCAAGGAAAGGAAAAGGTGCAGAGGGCAGCGTCCGGGAAAGACCAGGCACGGAGCTTCTAGTCGTCCTCTCCCAGCAGTGTCATGCAGACAGCACTTAACTCCTCTCAGCAGCAACACGTGGCAACACGCACGGGGTTTGCAAACCGGAAAAGTTCTTGTCAGCAATTGGTGTCCAGAGTTTTTAAATGGCATCGGTCATAAAGACATGGCTTACCACCCATGTGGCTGACTGTCTTCGGCAGTCCCTCCAGAGTCAGGCTGATGCTGTGTGGCTCAAAGCGCTTACCACAAATCACTCTGTTAGCATAGACTATCTGGCATGGCCCAAGGTCTTTCATTAAACAAAGCTATTCTTTTTTTTCTTTAATGTTTTATTTTTAAGAGAGAGAAAGAGAGGGAATGAGAAGGGAAGGAGCAGAGAGAGGAAGACAGAGGATTCAAAGCAGGTTCTGCACTGACAGCAGAGAGCCTGATGAGGGACTCAAACTCATGAACCGTGAGATCATGACCTGAGCCAAAGTCTCATGACTTGAGCCAAGGTCGGAAGTTTAACTGAGTGAGCCACCTCGGTGCCCCTATACAAAAATATTCTTATCAGGCCTAGAGGTTTACTACTAGGAACTGCTAAGGGTCAAAACTCTCATTGTACAGATTAATGAGATCATGCATGTAACATGTTCAGCACAGTGCCCAACCATGCTAAGTGTTCAATAAATGTTAGCTGTTAATAGTTTTACCTTGTATTCTTCTTTTTTTAAATGCTTGTTTACTTTTGAGAGACAGGGGGAGGGAGGGATGGAGAGAGAAGGAAAGAGAGATTCCCAAGCAGGCTCTACACTATCAGCACAGGGCCCTACTCAGGGCTCCAACTCACAAACTGTGAGATCATGACCTGATCAAGAGTTGGATGCTTAAGCGACTGAGCCACCCAGGAACCTCTCTTCTTGTGTTCTTTCTTCTTTACTTCCCATGTTCAGTTAGTTCCCAAGTCCTGACAACACTACCTTCTTCTTCTCTTTTCTTTTAAAGATTTTTATTTTTAAGTAATCTCTACACCCATTGTGGGGCTCAAACTTACAACCCTGAGATTGAGAGTCACGTGCTCCCCCGACTGAGCCAGCCAGGCATGCCTACCTTCTTTCTTTACTTAACTATCTTCTTTATCACATCGTCACTGCCTTTATATGAAGTGGAGGAAGCATAATGGAATGATAGGAAAATACATAAAAAGAACAGGTCCATTTGAAAACAGAGCCAGTAAAACCACAAAAACAGTAGTCTCTGAAATTAAAAACTTGATAGATATCATAAACATCAGATTAGACACAGAAAAAGAAAGATTCCATTTTTAATTACATCCTAAATTTGTGTACACTTTTATAAGGAAATATGCAAAAGAATCCACTGCAACACTGTTTGAAATAGTGAAAAACTAGAATCAATAGGAAGTGTATGAAATATAATGGTATATTTTTACAATAAAGTGCTATTCAGAAGTTAAAATAAATGAGCCGGATTTACTTCTATAAATTTGTATGAATGTTTAATACATTTAGTAGTGAAAAGCATAAGTTACAAAAAAGATGAAGTATATGCCATTTATGTAAATTTCTAAAACTCAAAATCAACACTCAGCAGTTTGTTCATTTACATATATTGAAAATGTGTAAACATGGATCAGAAGGGTATGCACCAGCTGTAGAATGTTCCTTAGCCTAGGAGAGGAGGGGCAGGGAATGGGGGAGTGAAGAATAGGATTGTAAGAGCTTCAGTGGTATCAACAATACTTTATAACAAAAAGTTTTTAATAATAGAGCAAATATAGCAAACATACACCATAGATTACTTTCAGTTCTGCAAATGTGTCAGGTCCTTCCTCTCCCTTCCCCTATCCCATGCCTCTGCATCATCCAGGGTTCAACCAGAGAAGGAGAACCAATAGAAAATATATGTTTTATTCACCATATGACCCAACAGTTTCATTCCTAGGTATATATTCCCATAGGAATTGAAAGCAGGCATGAAGCAGCTATTGTATGCCGACGTGCAGTGCAGCACAATGCACCATAGCTAGAAGATGGAAGCAACCTGTGGCCATCATTGGATGACTAGACAAACAGAATATGCTGTATCCAGGGCACCTGGGTGGCTCAGTCGGCTGAGCATACAACTTCAGCTCAGGTCATGATCTTGCGGTTCATGAGTTCAAGCCCAACATGGGGCTTGCCGCTATCAGCACAGAGAAGCCCGATTCAGACTCTCTGCCCCCCCCAAGCCCCTCCCCTAATGGCATGCTCTCTCTCTCAAAAATAAATAAACATTAAAAAAAAAAGAACATGCTGCATCCATGTGATGGAATATTATTCAGCCATTAAAGGGAATGAAGTAGTGATACATACTACATCATGGATGAACTTTGAAAATTTATGCTAAATGAAATAAGATAGACACAAAAGAACAAACATTACATGATTCCACTTAGATGAAATATCTACAATAGGCAAATTCATAGACAAAAAAGAGATTAGATGTTACCAGAAGTTGGGCAGGAGGGAGGAAAGAGAAGTTATTGCTTAATGGTGAGAGTTTCTTTTGGCAGTGATGAGAAAGTTCCAGAAATAGACATGATGTTGGTTGCACAGCACAATGAGTGCAGTTCATGCCACTGAATCAAACATTTAAAAATTATTAAAACGGCAAATTTTGTTATATGTACTTTACAGTTTAAAAAATTAATAATATAATAAAAACCATTGAACTTTATGCTTTTAAATGAGGAAGTGATTTGGTATGTGAATTACATCTCAATAAAGCTGAGGGTTTTTAAGAGATTTATTGAAGATATTGACTCCTGCACTTGGGGAGGCTGACTGGGCAAGTTTGGAATGGGGTGCAGACCCTTCGGAAGGGCAGGCTGGAACTCCTGGCCAAGGGCTGACGCCACTATCTGTGGGAGTAGGGGAGGGGAGTTCCTTCTTTTCCAGGGAAGCCCATTCAGCTCTTACAGCTTTTCACCTTATCCGATCAGGCCCAGCCAGAAGATTATATAAGACAGTCTTCTTTACTGGAAGTAACATGATTATAGATTTTAGTCATATCTACAAAACACCATTCACACCAACACCAGAGTACTGTTTGAGCTGAATAACTGCCTGTAGCCTAGCCAAGTTGACACACATAAGGGACCATGATATCATGGTTTATGTTATGGGTACATCTCCCTCCTGTCCTTGACACTGACATGCATTCAAATCACAAGATGTTTAACAGGGTTCAACAGAACCCAAAAGTACTAAGGAAGCATTTTGAAAAATACAAAATGATTTTTAATGTGTGAAAAGTATCAATATAATCACTCAGTGGCTTTGAATATCCCCTGAGAAAAGATGTGAATTAATGTATTTTAAAGTGTCTGCCATAAATCCTTCATTTACCCTTAAAAAAAGTCTCTATACCAGGCTTTGAGCTTATATTGAGGATATTAAAATTAGTAAGGCACAACACTTGCCCTCAGAGAGTTTATTCCTACTTACATAACAATAAAACACAATTCTTCCTTAGTAGAGGCTGGGCTCCACTGACTGGGTTTGCCCAATAGTCCACCGGGGTTCAGAAGTCTGTGAAGCAGCCACTACCCAGTGGCTTCCGAACCTTAGACATCAGGATATACCAGTTGGAAAACTCAACAGTAAGAAATGGAAACACCTCCTACTCTTTCAGAAAGATTAGAGCTATTTCTTTCTGGTATAATTCTTTTCATGAAAAGCTTCCCCAAGGCAGAACTCCATCAAAGCAGCAGAAGCTAGACATCTGTTTCTAATTGAGATGTAAGAAAACAATGGTCCCGACACCTGGGGTAACTGGTGATACCTACCTGTTTATCTCCTGGCTGCGTTTCATACCTTCTCCTACATTCTTGTTCCCATGCTCTTTTCCATTCTTTTATACTTTTCAGTTACTTTCCTCTTTTCCTTTTCTCCTGCCTTTTCACGACTTGGGGCCCCTCATCTTTCTGTGATCATTGTTAAGCCCCCTGGTTGCACTCCTTGTTAAAGAGAATGCCACATTCATTCTCTAACCTGAAGGGCAAAGGGATGTGGGTGGGGGAAAGCAAAGAAAAGGGAAGAAAAACACCATTCAAGGTGACATGGTTAGAAACAGGAAGTCCTAAAGTTCAGGTTTTCTTTAGTTTGTTTGATGGTGTAATTTTTTAGTGACGTTCAATTACGTAATCGCAAACCACAAATGACTTCATTCTTTTAAGATAGTTCCTAAAAAGACAACTACTACTATAATGTTTCAGCATATTCTTTTTTAAAGCCTACAAGTTCCTTTTCCCCATTTTTGCTGCCTTTAATTATCAAATGTCTTTGAAAAAAATCAGTAATTTGCGAACTGAAACTGTATAATCCCCACCCTTATTGAGCATCAGGCAGCATGCAGTCATGCGTGTAAACTTAATTGTGAACAAATAATTCAGAATTCTATTAAAATTAATTTAATTATGCTCTCAATGTTCTTCTATTGACGGCATGTGCATATAAGTCCTTTAGGATAATAACAGGAGTTATGAAATCTAAGTCATACAGCAAAAATCTCTTTGTTGTTGTTGTTTAGATAATTTAGTTTTTTACCCCTGTCAGACACCATGTTGTCCAAGTGAGCAGTTTCATTGTCATTCAAGAGGATAAACTGAGGCAAATGTACTATTAAGCCAGAAGCTCTGTACCAAACATCACAACATATTCTTGTATCATTTGCCTTCTCTGCATTGAAATATCAGTGCAATGCTATATGCTATTAGGCAATAGAATCTCAGCACTGCATAGTCCCTGACATTTTAGTTGAACAAATACCCACAGGACCCTCCCAGGTGGATGTAACTTGGCTCTGGGCAATTAGTGTCCAAAGCCACATTAATGTTGTCTTCCTGAATCTGCAACTTGACAGTCTGATAAACAATAGCACTGAGAGAGGTGTGAACTTCCACTATTTATCTCAATGGGCTGTTAACTTTGAAACCTAATTATGATCACTTAAATGCCAACACTGTTAATCATTTCACTGCTGATCACTGTACCAGAAACATCCAGCCACAGTAATGTGCTTCTTCCTGGGGCTGCCGGACTCAATTGCCATGTCCTGATGTGCTTTTTCAGAATGTCCTCTTGTTAGTAGTGTCAACCTTCGACTGTTTAAATGGGTATATTCAGTGCTTGAGCCTTTGGGTAAGCAAAGCACCTATTAATCCATTTAAAATAAAGAAAAGAAATGGATGTCTGCTCTTGTTTCATTTTGTTTGCTGGATTTTAAACAGTGGGATTGATGAGTTTTCCTTATGGTAATCTTTTAAATCCCATGAGTCCTTATGGAAATCTAAATTCTTTGGAATATCTGGGCATCACTGGGGATAATGTAAAATAGGAGCAAAGAGGGTGATTTTCCAAAGTCACTGGGGCAAAATTCATAGTATAATCGAATTTGAGGAACTCCCAATATCATAGACTCCAATCTCCCACCTAAGGTGGAAGTCATTTGAATACTTTGAGTTAGGCAACTCACTGCCTCACACAGAAACCCATTCCATTTCTTGCCTAGGTTTCCTTCTTAGCCGGTTCTTCATTGTATTCAGGTGATTTTCCTTTGTATAATATTTGTCCTCTGGTCCCAATTCACTTATCACACAGAAAATGTCCACCCTCTCATCCGTCTTTTATTTTTCACATCCTCTCATCCGTCATATTTTTCACCCATCTTAAATGCCAGAAGTTCATTTGTAATGGCCTCCTCTATTGCATACCTATTATGAGCCATGCTCTATACATGTGTTAACTTATTTAATTATCAAAACCCCATGATGTAGTCACCTTATTACTATCTTAAAGATTAGGAAATTAAAACTCAGCAAGATTAAGCAAACACAGTCCACTAGTGTGGGAGTCCCAGGCAGCCATGTTCCCCCATGAGGCCCAACATAGACGTAACTGAGGAAGGCATTCTTCCCCATGGAACGCCGATGCAGTCAACATTCATCTCAACCTAGGACGCTAGGCAGCCACCATATAGCTGTCAATTGCCCAAAAGAATAACCCAGTTTGGTCATCCTGGTGACCAACTTTGGTTACTAGTTTGTTTATGTTAATAATATACTGAACTGCATATGACAAATTTCAAATGTGATGAATATAGTTAAGTTGGAATGAAGAAAGTGACAAAGGATCTATGATGAGAAAAATGTGTAACAGCCAAGCAAATGACCATTATTATACAAAAGGTAAGCCTTACTAAAAGTATAAATCGGGGGGTGGGGGGGGTGGGAGAGGGCTGTTTGATACCGGCAGGTGGGGTCTGAGGACCCAGAGGCAGTTCCCGCAGGACCAGCCAGAGGGTCCTTGGCTTCATGCAGGATGGAAGTCAAACGTGAGCCAGCAGGAAGTGAGAGCCGAGTTTATTCATGATATGAGAGATACAGATGGAACATTCAGGAGACTCAGAAAGGAAAAGAGGGAGTCTCATCTATGTTCGGGGTCTAGAGGTTTTTATTGACGATTGTGGTCTGGTGCACATGCCCTCTTAGGCATCCAGGAACTAGTCAGAACAAGGACAAGGTCAAGGTGTCCATCATAAGTCACTTATTTCCTGACACCAGGGGTCTTGGTGTCTAGATGTCTAACACTGGTGGCCCAAAATATGCCTGACAGCTTCGTTCGGTCTTGTTCACCTGGGCCTTCCCTAGATGTACTTTATCTTTCTTGAGAAATCATTAACTCCTTGTCCTTTATAAGGAGGACACACACTGTTTGCATTCTGAGGCACATGTAGAGTGGGGTGGGGGTGCTGGTCTTAGTAAGAATAGAAACCAGAGAAGAAGCAAAGGAAACAAACAAACAAAAACCAGCTTTTTCTTTCATGGGGTGCCTTCAGTTTCCCTGTCTCTTGGCCTTAAAGGTTACACAATTTGTTGATGTAGGACACTCAGAAATTCAATAGGTAAAATCTAAGAGGAAAAGGAAATTGTCTCCTTCCCATTCCAGAAGGAATGTAATGGTCCTTTGTTGCAGTTTAGAAGAGAGCTGCATAATATGCATTATTCTGTCCAGAAAAATCACCTAAAAATCAGTGGGTGTTACTTCACACTGGAAGGAAAAAAGATGATGCAAGAAAAAGGAAGGAAAGAAGGAGCCCTGACTTAACTACAGGCTAAGGAAGAGTTTTATTTTAATTTATGTAAAGTAGGAATACAATAGAAAACAAAAATCAGCAAGAAGAGGATGGAAGGTCCCCTGGGAAAAAAAGGTCTTACCTTCCCTAAGGCAATACGGAAAATAGCCTAAATATTTACCTTTCTAACGAGCTCAGCTCAGAAGCCTATTTAATCCCACGGAAAAGGTTTAGGGCGGTGGGTAGCAAAATGCAGTCCTGGGACCAGCAGTATCAGTGTTATGTGGAAACTTATTAGATATGCAGATTCTCAGCCCCACCCCCCGACCAAATGAACCTGACATTCTTGGGGTGGCTTATGGGACTAAAACAGCAAACCCTTTCAGGGAATTCAGATGTTCACCAAAGTTTGAGAACCAGTGGCCTATGGAAGTCTAAGTAAATGAGCCAGGACTGGTCCAGCTTCAGCCAATATTGTCGTTATTTGAAACCAGCTACCTCGTTCTCTGCATCCGTTGCCATTAATCCAATTGCAAAATTAAAAAGAAGGAAATCCATGCACTCATATTTGAAATCTGTGCTCTAATGCGCCACTGACCAGACCCTGCCTGGGAGCCTGCATATTTTGGCTACTTTTTCACACAGTGTCCTGAGTAAGCCCTGTGCCTGAGCCGCTAAGCAGAAAATTTAGGGAGAGATTAGATATGTGCCTGAAATTTTAAATAGTTTGAATAAAACCTTGGGTTCAACCTTTCGAGTGTATGCCTGTTGCATGAAATTTAGGTAAATATTCCTAAAATCTACTGAAAACTGTGGAAAACCCAAGTTCTTTCTCCCTAAACTCTGAAAATGCATAGTATTCAGAAACATTTAAGTAAACTGACTACCCTTTGTACATTCTAATAATCACTTTTTCTTTATAAACTGAAAGCTTAGTTTCCCCCCAATAAACTTCTAAGATTTTCCCAAACAAGTGTCACTTATTCCAGAATAGCTCCTCTCCTAAAATCCCATAACTTTGACATTAGCTAGGTTCTGCTGTTAATAGATGCATGTCAGGCTTGAAAGTAACAACAAAACCAGACTGGGTGAATTTCCCTTGTGTTTATTTTATCCATTAAAATGAGTCCACATCCCTTAAGGGCACCAACCAAGGCAACTCAGCAAAGTGCCCTTCTATTTTGCAAACTTAAGTTGGAAGCCCTGCGTCAAGGTATGCTTAATCAGGACTACGTTTCTAGAGGTGCCTGGGTGGCTCAGTCGGTTAAGCATCAACTTCTGCTCAGGGCATGATCTCACGGTTCATGAGTTCGAGCCCCACATCAGGCTCTCTGCTGTCAGCACAGAGCTAGCTTCACTTCGGATCCCTGTCTCCTTCTCTCTCTCTGCCCCTCCCCAGCTCCCATGCATTCTCTCTCAAAAATAAATAAAACATTTTAAAAGAAAGGAAAGAAAAGAAAAATGAGAAAAAAGAACTGAAAAATGAGAAAAAAGAACTGATGAGGGCCCATAAGGCAAGCTGAGGGCAAAGCACAAGCTAACAACACCTACCCCCCAACCCTGTAGGTGGGATCTGTGTGTGATATTCCTAGGACACTCCCAGCTGTCCAAGAACAAAGGGAAGGAAAGAAAACAAATGGTTAAACTCATAGAGATCAAGTCATGTGGGACAGGAGTCTCCATCAGTTTACAACTGTCTTTGTAAATTATAAGAAAAAGGTAATCTTATCAGTAGCCTCAACTTCGGAAACCTATAGACTCAGTTTCCTGGAGCCCCAACATCACCTTCACCTCCATAGTGATGCAGGGAACAAAAGCAAGAAGAAAATAGCAGTTAACATTCAATTTCTTTATAACATGCAACCCATTGACAAATATTTGAGTCAAATACAGAGTCTAACATTTCTTCAGGAACCCCCCTACTGTCTTAATGATAATGCCTTAATAGAGGGAAAACAACCTTAGCTTGATAATAGCAAGGCCCCTGGCCTCTTATGAGTCCCCTTTAGTCTAGTCCTTCTGGAGGTCTCCCATTTGTCTTTACCTCCCCCAATTCCTCATATAGAATCAGTCACTCTTCACAATCCCAATGCAGCTCTTTCTGTCCATGGGTCCTGTCCCCATGCTTTAATAAAATCACCTTGTTGAACCAAAGACGTCTTCAAGAATTCTTTCTTGGCTTGGCCATCAGCTCCAGACCCCCACCATTCCAAAACCTCATCAGAACTACATTTCCAGGCTATCTAAGGAGAGTCAAATTCTCATTTATACATTTTATTTGCTATCTAACAGAGATAAACTACCCATCTTCTAAGGCCATTCATATTATAAAATTCTTTTATTTTTTATTTTAAAATTTTTTTTAATTTTAGTGAGAGAGAGAGAGTGGGGGAGAGGGGCATAGGGAGAGAGAGAATCCCAACCCAAGCAGGCTCCACAATACTCAGTAAGGAGCCCAGTGTGGGGCTCAATGCAGGGCTTAACTCCAAGCTCCATCCCATGCCCCTGGGATCATGACGTAAACTGAAATCAGGAATCAGATGCTCCACTGACTGAGCCACCTAGGTGCCCCATTATATAAACTTCTTGAAAAGATAATTCAGAACAAGGCAGTCAGTGTCTCTGCTCACAAGACAAATGGAAATGCAAGAGATCCTTGGAGGATTCTCTCCCAACAATAACTAGAGCTATAGGCAGTGGAAGACACTGTCTTTCTGGGTTCAAACCACAGCTCTTAGGTACATTATTTAGATTTTTCACCTGTTACCTTTTTTTTTTTTCAATGTTTATTTTTGAGAGAGAGACAAACAGACAGAGTGTGAGCAGGGGAGGGACAGAGAAAGAGGGAGACATAGGTCCCAAAACAGGCTCAAGGCTCTGAGCTGTCAGCACAGAGCCCAACGTAGGGCTCAAACCCACAAACTGTGAGATCATGACCTTAGCCGAAGTTGGACACTTAATTAACTGAGCCACCCAGGCACCCCTTTTACCTGTTTCTTAATCCATAAAATGGAGATAATAATAGGAAGCATTTCAGAGGGTTGCTGTGCAAAATAAGTGACATAATACCTAATAAATGTAAAGCATTTTATACAATTCCTGGTTCCAAGTAAGCATTGTTATGTTATTATCGCATTTCTGTTATCACCACAGCTGAAAGTATTGAGGAGAATATCCTCAGATGTCACAGAATTCCCCATTATAATAGGCCCCTAAAATTTCCAAACTCTAAAAACAATGCAACTATAAACAAAATTACAGAACCCAATACATGATCCACCTGAATTATGAAGAAACACATTTCTATTTATTGTAATATTTAAGCGTCATATACAATATATTTCTTATCAAAAAGGAACCAACAAAAAGTAAGTATTACCTTGTGGAAAAACCAAACACTATCACTTTTCTTCCTCCTTTGCTTCCACACCTAATACTATCTAAGATTGAGAGAAACTCACATAGTGTATTTGAATTTCAGCCAAGCACTCAATAGGGTCTGTCCTGGTGTCCTTACGGACAAGATTCAGAAGTCTTGTCTAGAAAGAAATCTGGGCCAGGAGAGAACGTAGGTTGGTAGATTTGTAGGAGGCTGAACATTCAAGGAAAGACCTTCAAGTAATTAGAGGCAATTGGGCTACTGGTAAGAGCATAGAGTTAGATATAGAATCAAAAATCAAGACCATCACTTGCTAGCTGTGTCTCCATCATTAAAGGTTAAATGTGGTAATGCATCCAAAGAATCATCTGTAATACCAGGTTCCTGGAAGATGCTCCAGAAGTTGTTTTCCTTCTTTTTTCCCCCACTAAGTGATCCATGTCAACCCACAGGAAATTCTTTAAGGCCTGAGGGCTTTGTTCTCAACCCCATCCTCTCCCCACTTTCAATTGATTATTTGGGTGAAGGTGTCACTGGCACAAAGCTGGGCGAAACAGGTAATACCCTGAATGGCTAAATTAGTATTCAAGAACTCTGAACAGCTTTGGAAATTTGGCCTATTTCAAAATTGCAAGATAACATTAAGTAAAGATAAATATAAAGTCCTCTACTTGGTTCCAGGTTCCAAAAGCTTAACTCTACAAATTACACGATAGAGAAATTCAGATTTGTGTTTAAAAAAAAAAAGTGGAATATAACTCAGAGTTGAATATGATTCAGTGTTTTTGCAAAAAGTAAATTGTGGAGGTCTTTAAACACCAGGCTACAGGGCTGTGACAGTGCCATCTGTTTTCCAGATTCCAACTTTACTTATATCCTTGAATTTTGTGTGCAGGGGAACCATATCTAATACTATTGGATTGCTGCCTATTTTAATACACTTTACATTTCCTGAGTGGCATTTGGGATGCAGTCTTCTTGCATTCAGCTGGGGGAACTTGAAACAGAAGGCCTTTCAAAGAGATTCCACTGGTATCAACCAGAGTCACCCTGGAGAGATGGAAGGCACCTTCCTTCCCCTCCAAGGCTGAGTGCTCTCCCTTGCCCTGACCCTCCTCCCCTGCTGATGCTGCTCAAAAGTCATTCTTACATTCTCCAATTATTAAACAATTTCATTAAAGAAATTAAATTACATTTAAATTATTGACATTTAAAAAGACTTCACGTTAATAGTATCAAAAAGGAGAGAGAAAAGGACATACTTAAAAACCAATTATCTTGACTAAATTCAATCTTACCATTTCTCTGTAATTCATAAAATGATTCCAGCTGTGTTTCTTTTAGTTTTTGCTGCTACGAGTACTTTAGTGAATAGTCCCAGACCTATACTATGTCTTTCTTGATTCCCCTTAGGAATCTTTATAGCAAAATCACCAGTTTTTCCTCTCTGAAACTTCAGAGGGATCACGTGATAAATTCAAAAGACTGTAGTGCTATTGTTAGAAATACAAAGGGCAATGGGCCTGAATCTCCCCTCTGAGTTTAGGAAGCGCTGACTTCAGATTCCAGAGCCTGAGGCAAGAGGAGCTGCCTCGCATCCCTTCCCCAACCATAAATTCTTGCTTCTGGTTATGCTCTTCCTGATTCCCTGATCCCCCACATCCTGCCTGCTGTATCATTGAGCTCTCTTGCCTGATAATTACTGGCTCAGATATGCCTTGGACTCTGGAGACCACCTTATCTTCATCCTGGGGATTTGGGGCATTTTAGGGCAATACTGGAATTCTTCAGCATTAACACAGCCAAACTTCCAGTCTTCCCAACGCCTTGTGTCCCAGTAACTTGGATTCTGATTCCAAAAGTCCCAAGCTCTGCTAGTCTGTTTGGTTCCCCTGTGTCTAAATCCCTTTCCTCACAGCCTGACCACCTTCTTAGTCCCTCTTGACTGGGATTGTCTTTCATCCGATAGCTCACATTTCACTCACTCCCCAAAAGCCACTGCTGTTCTACTTGAACACTTGACAGTGGTGAAAGGTACAATCTGTTTGCTGAACTCCCCCATACCACCCAATGGATCTGTCCTTTGTTTTCTCTTAAAGAAACCAGTGCCTCCCTAATTACCAAACTCACAGACAATCCTAAGCTGTCATCTTCCTCTGTCTCTTTTTTCAGTATCTAACGTTGTTGGACACCCTTCTTCCGTGATCCTCTTTCCTACTGTAGACAATTCACCATCTTTCCAGCTCCCATATATATATTTCATTTTGCAATTATAGTGACACCATCCTCTTAGGCACCCAGTAAAAATTTGACTGTTTCAAAAATTCCTTTTATCCAGTCCATCCCCATATTAATCTGTCACAAATCCTGTTGATTTCAAATCCTAGGAGCCTGCCCCTTCTCCTCCATTGCCTTATTTCAGTTCTTATACCTTTGCAAGAGCCTCCTAGTAACCTCTTCTCCTCCATTTCATCCTCCATCTCACTGTCAGAATCATATGTCATTAACCTTTCAAGGAACAGGCAACTTCTACCTCATTCACCTTATTTGTGCTGGCTTCCCAATATGATTTTGTCATTTGTTTCTACTGGATTCATCAGACTTTTTCTTACCTATATTCTAATACAACCCATTGTATTGTAATTGCTTAGATTTTACTTCTATCATGGGATTGTGAGGAAGAGGCCATTTTTATTCATTTATATTCATAACACATAGTATAATGTTGTCCCAAAGAAGGCACTTAATTAATGTTTAATGAATAAGTAAATAAATGATTCTAGGTCTGATGCCTCCTGTTTCAAAACTTGCAGACATCATGCTCTGTTCAGCTTACTTATGACTCCTTTCTGAACCAGTGTGATGGATACCAACTTCTAGAACTCGTACCTGCTGCCCATCATATGCCTTAAATAACTTTATCACCTGCCTGGACATCCTGCTCTCAACTCTTGAATCCATTTTTCCAGTCCCTAAGCACAAGCTCTAGCCTGATGAAGATATCTTTTTAGGTGTGTGTCTCAGACATTGTACTAAGAGGTATTTTCTATCCAGTCATTATTCACAGTAAATAATGTCACAACATAAGAGAGAGAGATGACTAGAACAACTACCAAAATAATTTGTGGTAGTTATTGTAATGTGACTATAATGTGAACAAGCATAATAGTAATTGGGGAAGTGACTCCATCCTGTCTGGAATATATATATTATTTTCACTTCAGAAAAGTTTTCTAGTTAAAAAAAAAAAGCTGAAAATCACCTCTGCTTTTTGTCTATGGGCTTTTTCATAAACTTGGTCGTTGTATTGGCCTCTTCTCCCATGTTTGGTCAGTGAATTGAACTAAATGATATCCTGATTGAGACCAAGTCTCCCCCAACTTGCTCCTTGGAACCAGCTATCTTTACATTAAAACATTTTTGAGAAACAATTATCCTTTAAACTGTATAATGGTAATGAGTATGCATAATAGAGAATGACCATTCTGAAGAATATGTCAACTTTACCTGTCTGGAGTTCTCGGGAGTTGTCTTCAAGCATTTGGAATCTGAGTACAGCCTCTTACAGCCACGTGAATGTGTTCAACTTTTTGGATGAGTTATTTCATCTCTCTGAGCCTCTTTGCTCATCTGAGGGTCAACTTGAGATTAAATAAGATGTATATAAAGCACTTAATGCAGAGTTTATAAATGTTGTTTTTACTACTATTAACCTTTCTGCCCTTGGCTACACACACACACACACACACACACACACACACACACAAAGCTTCATAGGTTGACTTAAATGCCTATCAAATAAATATCTTTATTCAGACTACAGTTGGACAAATTTGCACAATTTAAATGTGGGACTATGGATTTTAGCTCCAATGTATGCAAAGCTAAAATATACTAGTGAAGGAAAGGATTAAAGTGTAAAACCCAAGAAAAAATATATGGGATAAATAGAAGTTTGTATTGACCATCAATATAAGTTTCTTTTAATGTTTGTTTAGTTTTGAGAGAGAGAGAGACAGAATGTGAGTGGGGGAGGGGCAGAAAGAGAGAGGGAGACACAGAATCTGAAGCAGGCTCCAGGCTTTGAGCTGTCTACATAGAGCCCAACATGGGGCTCAAACCCACGAACCATGGGATCATGACCTGAGCCGAAGCTGGGTGCTCAACCAACTGAGCCACACAGGTGCCCCTACCATCAATATAAAATAGCTAGTAGCAAAATTATTCCTGGTTATAATTGCTAAACTATTAGGAGTATTTGTTCATGAATACCTACTCAAGGAAAGTCTTCAAAACTGCATTTGGACTCTGCAAGCATAAAGGAATCCTCATCTTACATAAACACCAAGGTTCTGTGGTTGCCCAAGGGGTGTTCAAGGTAGAAAAACATTCCTGATTTTTACTATCTTTTTAAAAAATTTGTGTTTATCTGGCTAAATTTAATTGAAGATGTAATTTTAGAACTTTGGGTACATGTCTTGTTCTGTACAAGGGTTTTTGAAAGCAACTGTGATCAATTGGTACACTCCTATTAATGGACACGTATTTTACATCCACTGGTAAGATCTGGCTCTTATGCTTTAATAGCTGAAGCAAAGCAAGCACAATCAAAACTGATTCTATACAAGGTTTACCACTACTTTTGTAACCATCCCCACTGTGAGTGGTATCCTGTTTTCCCAGGAGATCCTGGTGCAGGGAGAGGCTTTTGTGAAGCAATTCTGTCTGCAGAGTCCCCAGAGTAGGCAAGCCAGCCATGAAAAGAGTTTTGAGATCTGCCTAGGGTTTGCACGGAGAGGGAAGATTTCACTGCTCAGGAATAGATACTCCCAATGATGCAAGTTAAACAGAAACCAAAAACTATCCATAATAGGCTGACAGTTATTTTCAAGAATTTGCCTGAACATTTTGAAGAAAAAAACCTACGATCTTTAAAAAATAATGAAACCCAAATTGGGTAAACCTCATTTGCCTTAAAATGAAAATTTTTATGAGCAAAGGATACTGCATAGCTTAGCAGACACTGCCTTTTCCTTAAAATTTATCCCATAGTGTTAACTGCCTTAAAATTTTTATGGACTGGAGAAAAGAATAAGCAAGTGTACTTCAGAGTTCCAACGAAAGATGTTTGGATTTCATCCTTCTTTATTTTTTATTTTTTTGCCTTAAGTCCCTGAGTGATAATGTTCAATCAGATTTCAGTCATCAAATATTTATTACGAATATATCTCTAAAAACAAAATGAATACATCTTCTCTATGAGGTGATACAGACTGATTTTTCAGGATATATTTTTAAGTTTAAAATCCAAGACACAAAAGAATGCATACAGTATGTTACCTTTGTGTGATAAAAAGAGAAAATAAGAATATATAAATTTCTTTGCCAAAAAGAAACACAGAAATTACAAACCAGAAACTTATAAATTTTATGACTTATAATAAGAGTGGGAGACAGAATGTGTCAGGGAAAGGAATGGGAATGAGACTTCACTCAGTAAACTTTTTTATATTATTTTGAATTTTCAATTATGTAAATATTTTACATATTCAAAAACTAAAATTAAAAAAAGGGGGAAAAGGTACATGCTAACTTGGAATATAAACAAAAACAAAAGAAACAAATACTTATCAAACTGATGAAATAGTAAAATAAAATAACCTCAGAGAGAAAAGAATCAATTCAAATAACTTTTAAACACAGTATTCCGACCACAAATTTTTGTGGGATATATTATAAAGACAAAGAACTACAAAGTAACCTTAATTGTGGATTTAGAGTGATATTGGTATTGTAATTTTCTAATCATTTTATGTATATTATAAGATAAAACAAATAAGGAAATCCATTAATGTTATTAGGAATACAGAGTTTTACTGTACAAACTTAAAAGATGGCAAAGAATATGATACTGTGTGTTAAATGCAAATTGGAAATTTCAGAAGGATATTTCTTACCTACTTCTATTAAAATGACATAGAATAGTGTTTTGCAGAGTAAGCTCTATGTTTCCCTATGTCAGAATCATATATGGTATTTTTTGGAAATGCATATTCCTAGGCCTCTTGACAGATTTACTTAATCAGAATCACCGAGAGTAGAATCTGTAAAAATAAATTTGTAACATTTCTATATTGAGATAATTGTACATTCACACACAATTGTAAGGAATAAGAGATTCCATGTACCCTTTACCCAGTTTCCCCAGTGGTAACATCTTACAAAACCATAATACAGTGTCACAACCAGGACATTGACATTGATACAAAGATACTGAAATTTTTCTTCTATGATTTTTCTAAAAGCTTTAAGGTTTTAGGTTTTATATTTAGTCAGTTATGCACTTTAAGTTAATTCTTGGAGAAGTCTGAGTTTTAGGTCAAGATTTATTTTTTGCCTACAGATGTACAGCAACATCAACCATGGAACTGCTTTGGCACCTTTGTCAAAAATCAGTAAGCATATTTGTGTGAGTCAATTTCTGGATCTTCTATTCTGTTCCACTGATCTAAGTGCCTCTCCTTCTACCAGTATAGTCTTAATAACTATAGCCCTATAATAAGTCTTGAAATCATATAGAATGATTCCTCCCACTTCATTCTTCTCTTCCAAAATTGTTTTGGCTATTCCAGTTCCTTCTTCTTTCCATGTAAAAATTAGGATAATCTTGTTTATATCTACAGGAAATACATTGCTGGGTTTTAAATATGAATTGCATCAAACATGTATATCAATTTAGGGAGAATTGACATCATTACTATGTGAGTCTTCCAATTTATGAACATGACAATCTATTTCTCCATTAATTTAGATCTACTTTGATTTTTCTTATTGGCACTTTGCAGTTTTTAGGAAACAAATCCTGCATGTTTTAAAAGAGTTACACCTAAGGATTTCATGGATTGTTGTGTTGATGTTGTTGTTGTTTGAGTGATTATAAATGGTGTGGTATTTTTAATTTAGGTGTCCATATGTTAATTGCTAAGATATAGATGTACAATTGACTTTTGTGTATTTGTTTTGTGCTCCATGACTTCACTAATAGCCATATTATTTATAGCTATTTTTTAGATTCCTTGGGTTTTGTACTGATATGATCATGTCATGTGCAAATAAAGCCAGTTAGATTTCCTCCTTTTTAACCTAAATGCCTTTTATTTCCTTTTCTTGACTTATTGAATTGAATAGAATATCCAGTGTTATGTTGAGTAAGGGTAGTAAAAGCAAATATCTTTCCTTTGTTCCCAAACTTAAAGAGGAAATATTCAATCTTTCACCATCAAGCATAATATCTGCAGAGTTTTTTTGTAGACACTACCACATTGAAGAAGTTCTCATTATTCCTATTCATCTGAGAGTTTTTATCATGAATGGGTATTGAATTTTGTCAAGTGCTTTTTCTGCATCCATGTATGATTATGTGGTTTTTACTCCTTAGCTTACTAATACAGTGTATTACACTTATTGACTTTTGAATATTAAACCAACCTAGTATCCCTGAAATAAGCCCCATTTGGTCATGGTATACAATCTGTTTTATACTGCAGAATTTGTTGGCTAATATTTTTCAGATTTTTGTATCTATGTTCATGAGGGATATTGTTCTGTATGTTTTTTGTACTGTCTTTAATTAGGTGTCAGGTAATGCTAGCTTCTTAAAATGAATTAGTATGAATACTAGCTCTGTTTTCCAGAGAAATTGTACCGAGTTGGTGTTAATTCTTCTTTAAATATTTTATAAAATTCTCTAGTGAAACCATCTGGGTCTATAGATTTCTTTTCCAGGAGTTTTTAAATCACAAATTCAATTCATCCAATAGTTATAAGGCTACTCAAAAATCTATTTCATAGTAGGTGAGTTGTGGTAGTTTGTGCTTTCAAGGAATTGGTCCGTTTCATTTAAGTTGTTAGGTTTATGTGTGTCATGCTGTTTGTGGTATTCATTTATTATCCTTTCTATATCTTCTGGGTCTGTAATGGTATGCACTGTTTTGTTCATGATATTAATAATTTGTGTCTTTTCTCTTGGTTGTCTTCTTTCTTTCCTTCCTTCCTTCTTTCTTTCTTTTTTTTTTTTTCTTTTGGTACAACTTATTAGAGATTTTTCTTTTATTGACCTTTCAGGAAACCAGAACTTTGTTCCACTGATATTTCTTTATCACTTTCTGTTTTCAATTTCACTGATTTTTTTTTTTTTTACTCCTATATGTACTTCTTTCTATCTGCTTTGAGATTATTTCGCTCTCCTCTTTTGAAATTCTTAAACTGGGAGCTAGATTATTGGTTTGAGTCTTTTCCTCTTTCCTAAGGCATGCATTTAATGCATTTAATTTCCATTTTAACATTATCTTACCTGTGGGCCCCACATGTTGGTATATTATATTTTCATTTTTATTCAGTTAAATTAATTTTTTTTATTTCCCTACAAATGTCATGTTTGATCCATGGATTATTTAGAAGTAAGCTCTTTAGTTTTGAAGTGTTTAGAAAGTTTCATATTATCTTTCTGTTACTGATTTCCAGTTTAATTCCATCATTGTTGGAGAGCAGATTATCTTCATGATTTCAGTTAATTTAAACTTGTTGAGGTTTGTTTTACAGCCCCTCAGTTTCCTCTTTCAGTTGTTCTTTCCTACTTTCTGATGGTCCAATTCTCTTTTACCATTTCCTCTTGCTTAAAAAATTTCTTTTAAGCCATTCTGTTAAGATAGATCTGTTGGTGATCAGCTTTCTTAGTTTCCTTTCATCTAGGCTGACAGCTCTTTTCTTTTACCACTTTAAAATGCCCCCTTTTTTCCTGACCTCCATAGATTTAGAGGAGAAGTATACTTATTTAAATTATTTCCTCCTATAGAAAAATGCCAATAATAAATGTAAAAGGAATGACTGAATTTTTAATTCAAAAAATTTTTTTAATGTTATTTATTCTGGGAAGAGAGAGCAGGGAAGGGGTGGATTGAGAAGGGGACAGAGGATCCTGATGCAGGGCTCAAACTCACCAACCGTGAGATCATGACCTGAGCTGGAGTTGAATGCTTAACCAAGCTTCCCAGGCACACTTGACTGAATTTTTTTAAATCACCATTTTGTAACCACTGCTATACTAATTAATTCTGGTAAGAATCATTAGTAAATGATAAAATTAATGAGTGAACAGTATATACACATCTCAAAGTATTACCCCATAAATTCCTAACAAATTATAGAAAGACAAAGGCACTTTTACAATGGAGAGTCACCACCCTCCCCACGTGGTCAAAGGTAGCATTGCTAATAGAGGAAAACTGACATTATGTGCCTCCTAACATGAATGTGATGCAGTAAGAATTATACAACCTGATCTATGCACTACTGTGACAAAAATAAATACATAAATATACACATCTAGTCACAGAAATTGAAATCCAGGACTCACACAAATATTTGTAGGCCAATGCTCATAACAGCATATTCAAAATAACCAAAGGGTGGAAACAACCCAGATGTCCATCAATGGAGAAATCAATAAACATAATGTGGTATATATACACAATGAGATATTATTCGGCTTTTAGTAAGAATGAAATTCTGACATATGTGTCAACATGCATGAATCTTGAAGACGTTGTCTAAATGAAATAAATCAGACACAAAGGGACAAATATTATGTGTTTCCATTTATATGAAGTGGCTAGAATAATCACATTCATGGAGACACAAAGTAAAATGGTGGTTAGCAGAGCCTGGCTTGGGGCAGAATGAGGAGTTATTATTTAATGGGTACCCAGCTTCAGTTTAAGATGAGGAGAAAGTTATGGAGAAAGTGATCACAGTTGCATGGCAATGTAAATGTGTTTAATGCACTAAAGTCCCAGTGGTAAACTCACAAATGATTAAAATGCAAACTTTTATCATATATATATAATATATATATATTATATATATATATATTCTGTGACAATTTTAAAAATCTTATGAAAAAATATTCAGGAAATTTCAGATATGGAACATTTTTAATACAATGGGCCTGGTGTGTTCAAAAACAGCAGTGTCATGAAAAATAGAAACAGACGGAAGGACTATTGTGGAGACTTAGTTAGATCAGTGGCAAAGGTAAACACAACATGTGCACTTTACCTGAATCCTAAATTTCATTTTAAAAAGCCATAAGAGATATTTGGATGATAATTGGGGACATGAGAAGATGAATTGTATATAAGAATGTATAGAATTATTGTCAAATTTGAGGTAATAGTATCATGGCTATGAAGTAGGTATATGCAAAGTATTTATGAATTGTGGTGTGATATCAACAGCTTTAACAATTCAGCAAAAAACAAACACAGAAAAAGAAGAAATGTGACAACATGTTAACAATTGGTGAATGTAGATGAAAGGTAGATGGGTAGTCATTCAACCAATTTGTTCAACTATTTTGAAACTTTGACATTTCTTCAAAATTAACTAATTGGGTTGAGAAGTACCATTTGCTGACTTGTGTTCGTTTTGGCAAATAGAACAAGAGCAGAAAGCCCTTCCATTCCTTACTGTAAACATAAAAATGCTGGGTAATTTTTTTTTCCCTTAATACATGGTGAGGCTGGAAAGTGAGAAAAAGAAAGCTCACAGAACTAAAAGGCAAATTGTTGACTAGAAGCCGAACTGAACAACAGCCCGAGGACATCCAAACCAGGAAGATGCGGAGGCTGAAGAGAATGATTCCCCGCTCCTGTGAAGAAGAGGGCAGCTGAACTAACTTTCTGGGAAACCTGGAAAGACTCTCCATATGTGGAATTTTATTTTTTTAACATTTATTTATTCCTGAAGACGACAGAGACAGGGAGGTCGCAAGCAGGGGAGGGGCAGAGAGGAGAGAGACAGAATCCCAAGCAGGCTTCATACTGTCTGCACAGAGCCCAACACAGGGCTCGAACTCACAAGCCATGAGAACATGGCCTGAGCCAAAGTAGGCCACTTAACCAACTGAGCCACCCAGCCGACACTCCATATGTGGAATTTTTTTAATTAAAAAAAAAAAAGGCACCTCACCCTCACTGAATCTTCATGGCTGCCAACTAACTGCCTAGAGACGTGAGTGGGAAAAGTAGAGAAGAAAGCAGAAACCTAGCCCAGTCCCATGAGTGGATAGGAGCCAAGTCCGCATTAGTCCAGAATCTATAAAATCTCAGCAAAAGGGACTAGAAATGAGGCCCACAGGAGCGCCTTTACCATTCAATGCAAGAATACAAGCCAGACTGTGGCAGACACAAGGGAATTTGTGACTACTTTATCTGATTCTCCTCAAAAAAAAAAAAAAAAAAAAAATCTCAGCTCCCAGTTGAATGTTCCTAGAATTCCCGTTAATTCTTTGCAGCAACTAGAGGGGAGGAGATACCTGACAGTGGTTGTGGCCTCTCCTCCCTCTGAAAATATATTTTAACCCTAAGCATCAAATTTTTCTCCATGCCCTTTGAGTTCCTGATTATTAAATAATCTGTGTTATTTAGAAGAGGTAATGTCTTTTTTTTAATTTATAAGCAAAGGGGCACAGGTTCCTTCCTATTAATGTAGATCTCTGGATCTTTCAGTCATTCATGGAGATGCACCTTCTCTTCCTGCTTGGATTAGGTGTTTCTGAAAGTGACTTCTTCCCCGAGATCTGTCTTTTATATTCTGATGATTTACTGAAGGACATATTCTTCCATATGTTCATTTAAGAGATAAACGACCATTCTTTATCTCTTAGCATTTGCCTCATCATTGTTCTGTAATCTACTAAGAGCTGCTTGTAGTTTCTAACATGCAACAGCCTGCACGAATAAAGGTTGCTTATGAACAAATCCGCATTTAAAATAGCTCTGCTTTTTACATTTTCTTTTCTTTTTTTTAAATTAGGCTCCATGCCCACTTGGGGCTTGAACTCACAACCCTGAGATCAAGAGTTGCTTTTCACTTTTTCTAAAGTACTAGATATTGGCCTGTTGAAATCCCATTTGGGGTATAAAAGAATGGAGATTGATTTTAGGAAATGATCAATAACAATGGTAGCTGTATTTGGCTTCTTTTCTATTCTTTCTTTAATCATTGCTCACCCCTGAACTGTGGCCTCCCCTTCAGACCCGCATTCTTTTTCCCAGTTGGTCTAAATCTTGGCCTTTCAGTAAGAATCTGCAATGACAGATACTCACTGGCCAGTCTGTTCTCTTACTGGACAATTATAATTATCAAGAAACATGTTTTGGAAGTGATTTGAAAACTTAATTTCCACCATGTAATCCTAACTCTGCCCCTAGACATACAGCAGATCCCTGTGATTTGTGGATTCATATTTCCAAATTCACCTACGTGCTAAAATGTGTCCCCAAAATCAGCACTCCCAACACTTTTGTGGTCATTTGCAGACATGTGCGGATGGATGAAAACCTTGAGTAACTCAACACACACATTCCCAGCTGAAACAAGGGGATGCTCTGCCTTCTTGTTTCAGCTGTCATATTATATACAAGTGTCCTTTTTGCAATCTATTGATGCCACATTTTTTCCATTTTATGTGCTTTTTTTTGGTGATTTCACTGTTTAAAATGGCCCCTAAGCATACTGCTGTCCAGAGTTCCAAAGTATAAGAAGGCTGTGGTATGCCTTACAGAGAAAACATGTGCTTTAGAGAAGCTTTGTTCAGGAATGAGCTATAGCACTATTGGTCTTGAGTTCAATGTTAATGAACCAACAATATATATTTTAAAAGGTGTCTAACAAAAACACACATAAAATGAGGTTATGTGTTGATTGGTTGATAATCTGTTTTGACCACAAATGCCCAGAAGCCTAACCTTTTATTTCCCCCAGGAGCAATGGTTCAGTATTCATGAATTCAGTGTTCTTGGAAACTTTACAGAACATACCTATTGTGAATAATGGTATGCGGAATCCTTCTGCATGCTGGTATGTTGTTCACCTGTTATCAGAGAGAGCAAACAGGCTCACATGGGTTTCTTTCTTTTTTTTCTTTTTTTTTTTGCTTTTTTTTTCTTGTTTTGTTTTTAGAGATCAGATAGAAAGGGAAAGGAAGAGATATTAGTGAAGATAAATGGGGAAAATTTATGGTTACAAATCACCTTTTAATTTTTCCAAGATCTTAATAGAACCACAGAATATTGCTTCCAGGGCATGATGGGAGTCAGAGAACTATTAAGAACATTCCAGTAATAATCGTCTTAACAACCACCTCACTTGTGGTGCACTTTACATTTTGTGAAGTGTTTCCATGGGCATTATTTCATTTGCTTTGCACTTACAGCCACACTATGAGATAGGAGTGGGATTACCCCTATTCCCATGGAAGAATTGAGAGCTTTGACGGGAAGCAGATGGAACGGGCCTCTCCACTCATCCATAGCACAACTGAGAGTTGAACCAGACCCTTGGATGCAGCTTGCTCTTGCTAAGATACCACAGCTTTCTAGGCAAGCTGTGGTTCTCCTACCCCTTTTTTGCTCTTTCTTTTATTAGTGCATCATTCTTGACTCTCAATTTCATAATCCATTAAGCTAAATCATTGATTTTTTTAACGTTTTTAATGTTTAATTTTGAGAGAGGCAGAGAGAGATAGAGTGTGAACAGGGGATGGGTAGAGAGAGGGAGACACAGAATCCGAAGCAGGCTCCAAGCTCTAAGCTGTCAGCACAGAGCCCGATGCAGGGCTCAAACTCATGAATCGCAAGATCATGACCTGAGCTGAAGTAGGACACTTAACCTACTGAGCCACCCAGGCGCGCCTAGGCTAAATCATTGCTAAAATACAAGCCCCCAAACTAAAATGTGTGTGTCTTGGCTGCACACACAGTGACTTAGAAACATGCTCTTGTTCAATATGCATCTAATAAGGGCTGGCTGGATGTCCAACTCCAGACACTGTGAACAGGAAAGTCAAGAAAATTTTGTTTATCTGGGAAAACAAAATCCACATACCTAAAACTGAGTGGCATTAGTTACTTTGGTGTATCACCATTTAAATCATTTCATGTGGGTCATACTGGTAGTGCAAGCTGGAGAGAGCTGCGATTTGTTTGTTGGGAAAAGAAAAGGAAGCTTGCAGTTTGGAGTGCATCTGCACATCAGGACGCACTACTGCCATGGCACCGTTCGTGTGAAGATGCTCTCCAGAAGATGGAGGGTAAGGGAATCAGCAGAGACCTCATGAAGAAATAGTCCCAATATAATTGTTATTGCCTGTGACCACAGCCTACAATCACTACTCAACCAGGGCTTTATAACTGACATTTAGATACCTCAGGAAGCTTCGGAGTTGTTCTAGTGGGGTACCCCAGTAAGCCAAGGGAGCCAAGGTACCTTAAGTAGACTCAAGACCAATTGACCTGACCAGTGACTGTCTATAGCCAGCCAAACTTGCACTTGAACGTGTAGTCCCTACTTTAGCCTTCAAAGCAATATCATTTTTATTTATCATTTGTGAAACAAATTACTTGCTATGAATTAAAAAAAGATGATATAAAAACAGCTATTAATGGCAAACAAAAAGTATCTCTATGGAATAAACAAAGACATAAGCTAGTGCCGATCACACTGAAGGAGGCCAAGTTTGACAGCCTCCACTTGTGAGCCACTCCATTGGCTGTTTCAGCCCCAAAATGAGGTGGCTCTAAAGAGATAAGGCTTTACTGGATGTCAGGATTTAAAAAGCCTGGGGTTCAGCCTGACTAGTGATCTGGTGCTCAGAAGAGCCCTGTAATACACATCCCTTCAAAGCAGTACATTTCAGATTTTGGGGAATATAGTGGACACTTTGGAAAAGTATCCCCCAAGATACATCTTTTTGCTTGCTGGAGCAGGAAATGCAATGTCTTAGAAAAATGTGAAAAAAAGGGGGGCCCCGAAATCTGTCTTCAGGTCACCTGCATAAGAGATCACATTTTCCACGTTTTCCTTCTTTACAGCTGGGAGCACAGTGGACACAGAAAGTTGGGCCAACAAGTGAAACCCTTTGCTACATATTTCCCCATTGAGAGCCGCAGGCTCAAGAGGCCATCGATGCACCCACAGCATTTAGATATTTTTATGGGCTGAAAATCCCCATCTGATGGAGCTAAGACTCAAAAGCATGAGAAGGGAAAGACTTCAAATCCCTAAAGGAGCATATTTTTTAGGGAAAAATTAGGCACTAGCAAAGTTGGAAGGAAGAGGGCCCAGGCATCAGGCATTTTTACTATGTTTCCATAATTGAGAAATAGTAAGATACGTATTCTATTGAGAATTCAATGCCAGTCTAAAGGGGCAGGCCGATAGGAGAGTCCTGCCCCTCTCTGCTCCTTATCTTACCTGGGCAGATGAGGATAAAAACGACTAAACACTCTGAAAAGAAGATGTTTGCTGTTGCTACTGCTGCTACTATAATTACTATTATTATGAGCAATCTACTTCCTTCACGCTGGAGAAATGTATTGACTTATTCATCTGATCAAAAACGTTTTAGATGTCCAAAAGCCATTAGGAAATAATTCAGGGGAAATGCGCCATTGCGTGCACAATGCTTTCCTAAGCGTAACCAAGAGACTGGAGTTTCGTATGTTACGTAGGAGTGAGCCCAGGATTCTGGGTCTGGCCCTCACGAGGGAGAAAAGAAGAGGCAGGAGGGTGAGTGGCAGGTCACTCGTTTTTGCCTTTCTGACAGAATGTGACATTTATCCTCACCACTCTGTCAGGGGCCTGAAATTCTCATGTCTTTACAAAATATTTTTCTATTTAGTTGAATCAGGCAGCACAACTACAATATGTCTTCTCTCTGTGACTGCCTTTCACAGCCTTTGCCTTCACGAGACTTAGATGAGGTTTGGGTGATTCATGGCGCTTAAACTTCTCCAGAGCACTTTTTCAATTGGAAAATTCTCCTAAACTGAATGCATCATCAGCACGGTTGTCCATGCATAAAAGAACTAGAAGCAAAACAATGAGCACCATTTTTTAAAACCTACGCTTAAGCCAAGAAAAACAGTTATATCACAAAATGTTAAAAGACCTTATTTTTCAGTTTCCAGGAACCTTTCATGGAGAACATGGCCTATCTTTGTCTTAGAGCCCTTTATTCTAGTCTTTCGAAATTACAAATAAAAGGAATAGTTTATATTCAGTTTAGCTTATCTTCAGGTTATTAACATGATATATAACAACACAAGTAATGCCACCTGCTATATTTGTGGAGAACTGATTGCCCCTCAACCACATTCATTTCTTTCTTCGTTCTTTGGGAAGATGTTTAGAAATTTTTTGTATTTCAGTTGGTTTCTCATTATTATTTTTCTATTGTTTATCAAATAAGAAGATAGTTCTTTTAAATGTTTTCATATAGAAGATGGCCTTTTGTGAAAATATAAGTTACACTAATGGACCCAAAATTTTACCTGGAGCTTCCAATTAAACTACTTGCCTATCTTTTGGATTCATAAGTAAGCACTGGATGATGGAAAGAGTGCCCCAGTAAGAGTCAAGAGTTGTAAGCTCTCACTTCTCTCAATACTGACTCAGTTTGCCCAAATGTAAAATGGGCATCATAAAAGTTTTTCATTCCAGTGTCAAAGCTTTATATTATTTCACTTAAGTATTTACTGAGCACTACTCTAAATCAGGAGAAGCAGGCAGGGCACTGGCTAAGGAACACACTATATAGGTTTGAATCCTACCTCTACCTCTTATGAAACATGAGTGTGCTTTTCCGTCTGTAAAATGGTACCCACCTCCTAAGTTTGTTGTGAGGATTAAGTGAGTCAAATTTATGAATCTGTGCCTGGTACACACAGTAAACATTCAACAAGTGTTGCGCTCTAAAATTATTGTTCTTACTGGTTTCTAGAGATATGAGACAAATATACAGCCCCTGTCCTCAAGAGGCTTATAATCTAATGTGAGGAGCATGAACAGAGGAAATCAGTCACATGGTTCCTACGAGAGAAAGCTATATAAGAATGGAGGAGAGATGCAACCTTCTCTTGCCAGGATTAGCTCAAAAACCTGAACTGTTTTGTGCTTCCAAAGTTATATCTGAATCCACAGTTAAACATATGCTGTTGCACTGGGTCTTCTCTTTGCAAAACAAAATATTTTCACACCAGTAGAAAGTGTAGATATTTTTAAATATTTTTAATGCTTATTTATTTTTGAGAGAGAAAGACAGAGTACAAGTAGGGAAGGGGCAGAGAGAGAGGGAGACACAGAATCTGAAGCAGGTTCCAGGCTCTGAGGTGTCAGTACAGAGCCTGATGTGGGGCTTGAACTTACGAACCTTGAGACCATGACCTGAGCCAAAGTTGAACGCTTAACTGACTGAGCAACCCAGGCACTCCGAAAAGGTAGACATTTTTATGATAAAACTTGAGATCATAATACATGATGTATAAATATAACTCTTTTACATGGAAAAGAAACTCAAATCAAATTCAAATCAAACAGAAGATCCATCGCCTTATGTAACTCAGAAATCAAAGAGTTCAGCTACTTTAGCAAGGTCAGTACCTCTCTTTCTCCTTAAGTCACTCCTTCTTCATTCATGGTCAAGCCTGTCCTCCCCATGGACTGGCATCAGGAAACTCCAGTCTTGTGTTCACTCCATCAAATAACTCCTGCATAAACAGAACTCTTCCACACCAGCTGCAGCAGGAGTCCTAATCTGCTTCTCATTGGTCATGAGTCTGTTCCTAAACCCACAGGATGACTAAATATTCTGACTGGCTAGATTTGGGCCATATACCCACCGTTGGAACCCATCAGCACCACATAAAGTGAGAATGGAAGGTGGGTAGTTCCCACAAGGGAAAAGGATGGTGAATTCTATAATCAGAAAGAGGGTTCAAAGCCCAGCTATAACTTTAGTAGCTAGATAAGCCTGGGAAAGTGTCAGAACCTTCTGGAACTTTAGCTCCAACATCCAGAAAGGATGAGTATTGAACTACATTACCTCTTTTGCCATTGTACCATTAAAGTTCTTTAATTCCATTCTCCTACTTTTCTAAGAAAATGGTATATGAAATGTTTAAAGACATCTAATTCTTAGAAATAAATTATTCTATAAGAGGCAGTTTTTATGAATTTCCCAAAATGGAGCTCTGGCATGGAAGATTAAAGATGAAATGGAGTCAGATCTAGTTCTTAGGGCACAACTTCCTCTTGGAAATATCTTAGACACTAGTAAAATATGACTCAATTCATTTTATATTACTCTTTCCTTTCAAGGATCCACCTCAAAACAGTACTGTCAGGGTAACTATTTGATCGATATTCACAGACTTTTCCTGGGGAACTCAGAGGAATCGAGCACAGGTATTTATTAATCCCATTTCACAAAAAGAGAAACTGAGACAGAGTTTAAGTTGTATACTAAACTGATATAAAAAGCTGAATCAGTTAATGGAGCTAAAATTAATTTAAAAATCACCAGCTGGCAGGGCACCTGGGTGGCTCAGTCAGTTAACCATCTGACTTTGGCTTAGGTCACGATCTCACAATTCATGGGTTCAAGCCCCTCATTAGGCTCTGTGATAACAGCACAGAGCCTGGAACCTGCTTCAGATTCTGTGTCTCCCTCTGTCTCTGCCCTTCCCGTACTTACACTTTCTCTCTCAAAGCTAAATAAACAAAAAAATTTTTTAAATCACCAGCTGGTAACACACCAGCAAAAGTGACAAGACGACATAAGACAAAAAATCAGATTATCAAATCAAACTCACACATATGAGAAATATATATAATCCACAGTATCAAACTTTCCTAATAATCTGAAGGATACAAGTAAGACAGAAGTGAAGTAGGGACAGGTTCAGCACACCAGTTCAGTTCCCCAGATTATATTTTTTGTACATTGGATGACCTCTAGGCTCAGATCTACCAAGTGGTGTCTCTAAACTATGTATATGTTATCACATCACTTATCCAGAAGGAGTCATTTTGATCATAAAGCGTTTCTATGTAATGTTAGTTACATTGTTTTCATTGCATTTTCCAGGAGCCATGCCCCCAAATCCATAAACTCTAAGTTTGTTTGCCATAATGTATTCCATGCAACCAGGTTCACTCTGCTAAAAACATTTCATAGTTAAGGATCTCTGGCTAGTAAATACCACAGTTTTGTTTGCAGGAAGTCTGTCTCTGGACCAAGTCACCTTATTTCTTCCCAAGGCTATCTCCCCTGTAACCTGAGAGAATAGCTTGCAGACTCGCTGCTTAACCATTTACTTGCCCACGAGTAAATTCCAGCTCAAAGGGGCTCAGTGGTACTGGAATGAAAGGCCAGGATAATTTCTCCCAACATGTTTATGTTTATTTTATTTTTATTTATTTATTTTGAGAGAGAGGAAGACAGAAGATCCAAAGCAGGCTCCACACTGACACTAGAGAGCTTGATGTGGGGCTCAAACTCACAAACTCTGAAATCATGACCTGAGCTGAAGTCGAATGCTTAACCAGCTAAGCCACCCAGGTGCCCCAGCTCTACAGATTATGACCCACTTTGTTTAGTACTAATTTTAGTGAAAAGTGTTTATATCTCTAGAAAGGGCTTGTCTTGTCTCAGGATAGATTGTTAATTACATGGTATAAATTAAAAAGCAACAAAAAGTTTCCTGACCCCAAGGTGTCATTGCCTTTCAAAGCAAGTGCTTGAAAATCCACTTCCTACTTTTGTGAGATTTATTCTTCTGGGTTAAGCATTGGCCTTTCTATGCAATCATCTTTCAAATAGCTCAAAAAATGAAATAGATTGGGTCATTTATACCTACAATAAACAAATAAACCACAGCATTGTCCTTAGAAATAGGATGTCCCAGAGCTACCTGAGACTATCGATTGTCTATGGTCCTTAGGACGGGGGAAAGAGATAGTAAAGAATAGCAAAGGGAATATGATAGGAAAATGGCAAATTCTGAAGACAGATTTTAAATCAATTTTCTTTATGTTAATCACCGTCATCTATAGATCTACTTCTGACACAAAATATGTTTAGTTAGAGGTTGGTAAATTTTTCTGGTTTAGTTAAATATATCAAGGACCTAATATAATATTGACTAATCTCTATATTTTTTCCAGATTATTTTGTTTTATTATTATTTAGACCATTTATTTATCTAAGTAGGTAGGCATTTGGTTTATCTTTTAACATTGCTCATAGCTGGTGGCACAGGTAGGGCGATATTCAACTTCTAGCAACATCTAGCCGCTATTTTATTTTACTTGTCTTGGGACTATTTGGTTTAAACAGGCCTGTTGGAGATATACTTTTACTTTAGAATATTTTCCTATCCTTCCCCCTTTGACAGCAAACAGTTTAAGAGTATTGCCAAGAGAATTAAAATCATAATATGCTTGACATTTTTAAAATAATCGGGAAAAGAAGTGACACTTGCTTCCTGGAAAATGCCACAGTCAAGACAGCCAGACATCCAAAAGCAATCACTTTCTAAATTACCCATGATAACCACTTACTTCTGAATGAGGCTACAGATAAGTCCCTTAACCTATCTGTGCCCAGGTTCGCACTGTGAAATAAGGGAAATAATATTTAGGTTCTAGAGTTGTACTGAGGAGCCAGTGTGGCAATGCATGTAAATAAAGTCCATGAAAATGTAATTTGCTGTGCAATTGTTATTTAGTCATTAAATATGTATTGAGTGTCTACTATCTGCCAGGCACTATGCTGTTCACCAGAGTTCATTGATAAATAAAGCACAGTCCCTAGTTTAATGAGCTTTCAGTCTAATAAAGGGAAGAAACGAATGGCACATGGCGATGCAGTGGATTAAGTGCTATAGTGAAGGGATTGCATAGGGTTCTATGGGTGTAGCTGCATACATAGAAAATTAGCCCACCTTGAAGACATGGGCCATATGCAGTAAAAGATCTCTGAGGACTGCATCGGGCTCTGTGCTGACAGCTCAGAGCCTGGAGCCTGCTTCAGATTCTGTGTCTCCCTCTCCCTCTGCCCCTACCCCACTTGTACTTTGTCTCTCTCTCTCAAAGATAAATAAATGTTAAAAAAAATGTTTTAATAAATAAAATAAGGTGTAATAACCCCATACAGGCAAGGCTACCCACAGACACCAGGCAGAGAACAGAGAGAAGCCACAAATCAAGTGAGCTCAATTTTTTAAGTTTTTTTTTTTTTTTTTTCAGAGAGAAATACAGAGAGCACAAAGGGGGGTGGGCAGAGAGAGAGGACCCAAAGCAGGCCCCACACTATCAGTGCAGAGCCCAGTTCAGGGTTTGATCTCATGAATCCTGAAACCATATCCTGAACTGAAATCAAGAGTTGGATACTTAACTGACTGAGATACCCAGGCATGCCTCAATTTTATTTTTTTACTCTTGCAAATGATGTCCCTCCATGAAAGCTTTTTGTTTATTTGTTTAAGAATCTTTATTTCCAGCTTGTCAATAATATAGTATATATGTGTTGCATCTATTATAAGGATATTATGAGGGTTACTTGGGCGCCAATATAAATCTTCCATAATTAGAGACAGTAAGTGTAAAATGATGACTGAAGCAAGGCAGTGGCTGTGAGGATGAAATGTGAATGAGTGTTTACTGGCCCACTGAAGAAAACAGAGAACTGGCTAGCTAGGAACCAAGGAGGATTAAGATGGGGACTGTGGTGGGCAGGCATTTTAAATTACTTGATACTTGAGCATATTTGTGGCTGGAAAGAAAAATATTGATGTAAAGGGAAAGACGGAAAGTACAGAACACAGGAGAATGGCTGGGGAATAGTCCAAGGGTTACGGGACAGGAGGGAGGAGACACCCAGAAAGCCCTCTACTCTCAGTCGGTGGAACCAGAGAATGCTGCCTGGCGAAACATCCTGGCAACGCTGATGGCGTGATCCTCTAGGTTGACAGTCCTGGCCCAAGGTTCACCAAACCCTGTGGTCATTCCGAGGAGTCCAGCAATGGAGAGGTTAAGGCAAGCTGACTGAATAAATATCTTCTCCCACCTGTACCATTTTTTAAAGCCCATAGATGCTGTCATAAATACTAAAACACAAATTCACCTGAAAGTGTAGCAGAATAATTCTAAAAATACTGGGGTGCTTGGGTGGCTCAGTCAGTTAAGCGTCCGACTTCGGCTCATGTCATGATCTCACGGTTTGTGGGTTCGAGCCCCGTGTCAGGCTCTGTGCTGATGGCTAGCTCAGAGCCTGGAGAACGTTTCAGATTCTGTGTCTCCCTCTCTCTCTGACCCTCCCCTGCTCACGCTGTCTCTCTCTCTCTCTCTCTCAGAAATAAAGAAAAACATTTACTACTCTGAATGATTGGAATTTGGGGTTTAGATAATGTGGGATTTCTGATGATTCCTGAGATAGGCAATAATGTGATGACTGCAGAGGTTTTGAAAGATTAATCTGACAGTAGTGGATTAGATGAATTGAAATGGGGAGAGAAGAGAGGCGAGAGAGATTCAGACAAGCTAACCCCAAAAACCCCTGACCAGCTTTTCGCAAGCATCTCTCAAGGCCAGGCGTGGCTGAGACAGACTGTCTCTTCCTGAAATTCCTTCTCTGCTTCTCAAAGAAACAATGCTCCCAAGTCCCCAGCATCATTTAAAAGAGAAAACCTGTTTTTTTTTCCTTTTGAAACGTCTTCTTTTTTTCTGACTGTATCATTGGCTGCAGCATCAGAACAAAGGGACCTGTGCCTCAATATGGTCACGGCCACACTGTCTTTTCTAAAGTGTGTGTCAGTCGTAACTTTCTAGAACTGCAGGGAGAGCAGCCTACGGTGGCTCATGGCCCTCTAGTGGGGCTACAGCAGTTCCAAGTTGCACAGGCTGAGACCAAGCGCAGACAGAATAAGAAACCATTCTTATACGTGAATATAAGAATGTCTTGAGATGTAATGAAGTAGTTCCTATAAAAAGTCAAAACTGCAGACAGCATACAAACAAACAACAAAAACTGAGGCTCAGATAGTGAGGCTGAATACAGAGAAATTGAACATGGAGACAGTAGGCAATAAAATAAAATTAAAGTTAAATAAAACACAAAAGAAAGATTGGAAGAGCAACATCGAGGTGACCATCTGGTCTAAATATAGCTGGCAAGACTGCATAACGAGGGAATGGGGGTCCTCTCCCAAAGGGCTGTGGCACAGCTGGAATGCCGAGGGTCATAGCTTTACGGGGTGCTCCTGGTCAGCACAGCCTTTGCCTTGTGGAGTCACCCCACCACGTGCCTTGCTCAACTTGGGAATTTGGGGGGCAGTGGTGGCTTTGTTTTGTCAGCACCTAGATTAACTGCTTTTAGAATATTACATCTCCTAGATCTTTACTATCTTTTCAAGCACAACGCCAACAACTAACTGGATATTGTGATGCTCAGATTCGTTCTATCTGTACGCCAATCAGTGCCTTCCTTAACCGTCCCGTGGGGCCCAGACGCAAAGCACACAGAGTTGTGGTTAACTCGCTGCCAGTCACCCAGCTTGCTGCATGTTCCTAGGTTACATCAACTCCGTGAAAGCCAAAACTACAAGTCAGCAAGTTCCACACAGAGCTGTGGGTTGGTCGTAATCTTTCATACCTCTTCCCCACACCACACTCTCCCCCCGCCCCACAACCCCCAACCAATCCTCACCCCCTCATAGCCCCCCACTCTCCCTCAGCAGAGACCTAGTGTTCAGGATCCTCCTCTGCCCCAGAGAGATAGAAATCTATCCTGTCAGAAAGTCCCATTCTCACTTGTTAATTCACACCAAGAAATAATTCTCCCAGCCTGGAAGGTCTTCCTTATTTCTAACCTAAATCAAGAGAAGTTTTTTTCAGTCTGTTTCCTGAAATTCTATCCTCAGGGAAGATATATTAAAGCTGGCCATTGTCTTTTGTTTAAGAACCCTGGGTGTCAAAGAAAAAGTAAATTTGTTCCTGGTCTTAGAGAATCATCAAATGTATAGCTGGAAGTGATATTAGAAATCATCTCAAGCAACTACCTTCCCATTTTCACACCCCCTCCCCAACACCGCAACTTAAAATAGGAAGGAGCTGAGTCCCACAGAGTTGAGGTGACTTGTCCAAAGACACACAGTGAGCCCATCAAGTTTTACCACCGCATCGTGGATTTCCTTGGCTCCTTTAACATTTCATCAGATATTTTTCAATTACAGATAAACTCTGAAGTTCTCTCCTAAGTGACAAACTTTACCTAGACGATCGCAAACCCTAATGCACAAAGAGGCTCCTGGTCACAAGCAAAAGGAGCCAATGAAGAGGAAATGGCAGGTGACCAGCACAGCCAGTTTCCGAGTCCAACTCTGTGTCCAAAGTCTGCACCACCTGTCATTAAAGACAAGGGAGATATTGAAAGTGCTTTTAAAAGTTAACAGAGGGGCCCCTGGGTGGCTCAGTTAGTTAAGCATCTGACTTCAGCTCAGGTCATGATCTCTCAGTTTGTGGGTTCAAGCCCCACATCTGGCTCTTGGCTGCTGTCAGCACGGAGCCTGCTTTGGATCCTCTGTCTCCCTCCCTCTGTGCCCCTCACCTGCTCCCATTCTATCTCTCTCTAAAAAATAGACATTTAAAAAATGGCTTTAAGTTAACAGAACATTTTTTCCCTAAGGTATTCCAATGCTTTATTTGTAATTAAGCTTCTGCATTAAATATTTCAAGTCTTCTTTAGGTAGAAGCCAATCTGAATATTGTCCCTTTTAGCCTAGAAGACATTGGAAAGCAGGAATCATATTTTTTAGAAGGGTGCCATGGGCAAATATGCGCTGACTACATTTTATTGGTTTGTTTGACAACAGTAAGTTAAAAAAGGAACATTTTTTTACTTAAGGAACATTTTTTTTACTTACCTGTCAATATGTTCTGCTTGTGTTTACCACTGAGCTAACTGTACTTTGAAACCACTTGGCTACACGGTTGGCCCAGATCCAGACTTCATTCCATTCTGCCTTTCCTGCCATATTTTATATAGCCTGGCTTTTGCCTTCCCAAAGTGTTTTGAAAGGTTGTTTTTATTTCCCCTGCATATTAACACTGCCCTTCATTGTCCACATTTCCAATCTCTCCTCAAAATTAATAGGGTCACTCCGGATTCTGATTCTACTCCCTAAGGATCAGGAATCCTGATGAGTCTGTTCTGCCAAGCTTTGGAAAGTGTCTCTCATTAGTTGACGTATTGTAGTCAAGGCTCTTTTCGTTACATGGAACATAAATTCTCTCATGCTGGATCAAGAAAGTAAGAGGAGCTTATTCAGAGAATGTGAGGAAGTCTCACACTCTCAAAGGGCGGCAAGTAAAACAGAATATTATTTCTAATGTATTATTATGCTTTATCTGTACTTAGCCTTGTGCATTTAATGCCTCGGTCTTCTGTAGAAGATAGTTCATCTGAGTGTTATTTCTTTCATAAGCTTCTAGAGAGCTTTGTTATTTGAGATGGGTGTCAAAGTCAATTGTGTGTCTCATGGGGACAAAAGAAGGGAATTGAAGTGTGAGGCACAAAGGTGAATCTGGGAAGTCTCTGCTCTCTGGTCTTTTTTCATCTCTGTCTCTTTCTCCCATGGTATCTCTGTACCTTCTTTTCCATCTCTTAGCACTATTGTTATCTCTTCATCTTTTTTTTTTTAAGCATCTTCATCGTTCTCTCTCCAAGGAGGTTTCCTATCCTTGTGGATGGATGGATTCAGTCCCTGTGTATACATGCACTCAAGCTCCAGGGTTCAGAACCAAATCCCAACAACAATCACTCTTTTTATTAATTCCACTTCTCAGGGAGGAATCTGAGTGGTGACTGGTCAGCCATAGGATTGACTCAACGGGTCTGGGCTGAGAGCCCATCTCTGGTTTAGTTAGCCACAAGGGGGAATGGATGTTTGTGGTGGGACTGCTCCAACCAGCAGCTGTGAGGACAGTAGTTTCACTAGAAAGGGCCAAAGCAAGATCATCAATCACATGGATGTGGCACACTCTCCTGCCCTAGCATATGCGACCCTGAAAGTGTGTGTGCATACCTACATGTTTGGAGCATCCTTGTTAAAGCCATATTCACGTTTACCTCCACCCAGAAGGAGAAAATCCAAAGTCATAGCTAGCCTCTATGTCCTGAGGTGATGCCGTGGGTATATTTTTCTCCAAGTGAAGTCTCTTCCTCTCTAGCTCCATCTCACAATCTTGCAACCTATGGACTAAATGGTAGTCACCACCTCCAAATATATGTTAAAAGGGAAGACAGGACTTAGAAAAACTTCAAGGAAAAAAAGAAAAAGGTTTACAAGATGAAACCAGGTTAAAGCATATATGCTGGGGAAGTAATAGAAACTCTACCTCTTCATACTACCCACCCAGGACACATCGTGTAGCATTGGGGCCCCTTACCAACTTTGGAGATGAGATGAACACATTAAGGTAAGTTGTAGGACTAGTTCAGCAAACCCCAACTACATCAGCTTATGGATACTTCCTTAGCAAGCTAGTGAACTACTTTCAGTTTGACACAAGAGATTGTCCATTGGGAGTGTCCAATGAGAAGGACATTGGCAAGGATTCCCACTTCTCTCACACATTAACAGTTGTCTTTATAGATACAGTGTATTCTGGGGATTTGATTTAGACCTGGGAATTGCTTGAGACATGAACCTCCCTGAAGTCTTAGTCTGAGTTGAAAGCCATGGTCTTAGCTCGTAAGTGAGGTTCCCTAGAAACAGAGACTGAGATGGGGAAGTCTTGCTCAAGGGATTTATCAGGGGATTGCTCTCAGGGAAAGGGCAGGGGACTTCTGTGAGGGAAGTTAGGGTATTGACCCCAGAAGAGGCAGCTATTGTTTTTTTGTAGCAATTCTCTCTGATGCCAGCAGCATTCACTCAGTGCCTTAGTTCAAATTTTCAAGAAAGAATCCGAATGTTTGTTGACCATACTATAATCACACAACACTTAGCCTTGCACTTTACAGGTGGGGCAAGTTTTCTAGATGTTTGGGAGGAGCAAGCAATGAAATATGCAACTATATAATGTACATAAATTAATGTGTGAGTGTGTGTGCGTAACATTGTAGCAGAAACAAAAAATAGCACAGAGTTTCTACGTTTGAAGAGGTTTTAATTTAATTGGGAAGCAAGATAACTTCACTTCAAAAATAACAACACATGATAATAAACTAAAAGAGTCAGATAAGTGTGTCAGAAAATAAATACCACAGGAATTCAGGAGAATGATCACTTTAGCCTCAGAGGAAGTAAGATATATGCTGAACTAAGTGCAGGGATCAGCAAATGATTTTTTGTAAATATTTTAGGCTCTGTGGGTCATATTGTCTCCATTGCAATTACTCAACTTTGCCATTATAATATAAAAGTAGCCAAAACAATACGTAAACTAATGAGCATGGCTTTGTTCTAATAAAACTTTATTTACAAAACACTGGCAGTGTGCCAAATTTGAAATGTAAAAACTGGTCAGATATCTATTCCTGAAAAATGCATAAACTTTGGGTGGCTTTACAATAATTTCTACCAATAAAAAAATATTCCCTATATTATTTAAATTGTTCCAAAACATTGAAAATTATGGGAAGTTTTCCTACCTCACTCCCTGAGTACAGCATAATTCTGATGCCAATTCCAGGTGAAGAGAATACTAAAAATCCTATTTTTCAAAACAACTTATGAAATCCCAATGAAACTGCAGCAAAGTAACCTTTACAGTGTATTAAAGAATGCTATATAGGGGCTCCTGAGTGGCTCAGTCGGTTAAGCAACCAACTTCAGCTCGGGTCATGATCTCATGGTTCATGAGTTCAAGCCCCATGTCAGGCTGACAGCTCGGAGCCTGAAGTCTGCTTCAGACTCTGTGTGTCACTCTGTTTCTGCCCCTCCTCTGCTCTTGTTCTGTCTCTGTCTCTGTCTGTCTGTCTCTCTGTCTCTCTCAAAAATAAACATTTAAAAAAAATAAAAATAAATGTTGGCGAGGATCTGGAGAAAGAGTATCTCTTTTGCACTGCTGGTGGGAATGCAAACTGGTGCAGCCACTCTGGAAAACAGTATGGAGTTTCTTCAAAAAATTAAAGATAGAACCACCCTACAACTCAGCAATTGCACTATAGGTATTTATCCAAGAGATACAGGTGTGCTGTTTTAAAGGGGCACATGCACCCCAATGTTTATAGCAGCACTATCAACAATAACCAAAGTATGGCAAGAGCCCAAATGTCCATCGATGGATGAATGGATAAAGAAAATGTGGTGTATATACGCAATGGAGTATTACTCGCAATCAAAAAGAATAAAATCTTGCCATTTGCAATTACACAGATGGAACTAGAAGGTATTATGCTAAGCAAAATTAGTCAGAGAAAGACACATATCACTTTCACTCATATGAGGAATTTAAGATACAAAACAGATGAACATAAGGGAAGGGAAGCAAAAATAATATAAAACAAAAAAAGACAAAACATAAAAGACTCTTAAATATAGAGAACAAACAGAGGGTTGCTGAAGGGGTTGTGGGGAGTGGGGTGGTCTACATGGGTAAGGAACATTAAGGAATCTGCTACTGACATCATTGTTGACCATATGCTAACTAACTTGGATGTAACTTAAACAATAAATAAATTTAAAAAATAAAAATATTCTTATAAAATAAAAAAATAAAGAATGCTGTATATGATTCACCTATATTTAACTAAAGAATAGAAAAGTAATTTAATATTAGGAAATGTATTCATATAATTCACTATCACAATGTATTGCATATGAAACAACATAAAATGATCTTGCTAAATTCCAAAACACTTTGTAAATTAAGGCATTTACTCCTGATTAAAACTTACAGTATGCTGGAAATAAGAGCAGCTTACTAAAATTGACAAAGGACGTACGATAGAAATATGTCACAAATGCCTTACTTAAAAGTGAAACATCAGAGCCATTCACATTAAAATTATGAGCTGAACAATACTAACAAGACTTTTATTCCACACTATTTGCTACACCCTCATATCCCAATATTTATTCATAAGGGGACAATAGTATCATTATGTAGATGATACAATTATCTATCTAAAAATTTCTATATAAATTATCTATCCAAAAAACAATTAACTGAGCAACTATTAGAACTAATAGATATAATTTAGTAAAGGTACTAAATTTAAGACCTAAATCCATAGCTTTCCTATATGAAAGCAATAATCAGAAGTAAGAACAAAAAAAATTCCATTCACAGTTGCATTCAAAGAAGCAATTTACTTAAAAATTATCTTTTTTAAATGTTTATTCATTTTTTGAGTGTCAGAGAAAGAGTGTGAGCGGGAGAGGGGCAAAGAGAGAGGGAGACACAGTATGAGCAGGGGAGGGTCAGAGAGATAGGGAGACCCAGAATCTGAGCTATCTGCTGATAGCTCAGAGCCCAACACCCACGAACTGTGAGATCCTGACCTGAGCTGAAGTCAGACACTTAACTGACGGAGCCACCCAGGTGCTCCCCCTAGAAATTATCTTTAAAGCATACAAGAAATGAAGATAAGAAATACTTTGCTGGAGGACATTATTTTAAAGGAACTGAGGAAATAGAGTAGCATGCCATTATCCTGAGTAAAAAATTTTCATATTCCAATGTTACCAACTTCTTTAAAGCAATTAATTAAGTCAATAAAGTCCCTTTGAGATTTGTTTGTGGTATCTGACAAAATTACCAAAGTTATCTGAAAAAGGAAATGCACAGAGCCAAAATATTTTGGGAAAAGAATAATGAAGTGAAAAGAAGAAAAAAAAGAACAATTAAGTTGAATGTGACCTACTAGTTATCAAAGCTTACTATGAAAAAAATAGTATAAAGTTAGAGTAATACAGTATGATAATGAAGCAGGTATACTTAAAGGGTAAGTGAGCCAGAATAGAAATCCAGAACATGGCCATATATATATAAGAATATTTAATATATGATAAAGATGGCATTTCAAAATCATGGGAAAGGATGTAATAGTCAAGTGGGTGAGACAACTAGTTACTCATTTGCAAATTGGAATTTAAATATTGTATTAGCCATAAGAACATAATTCCAAAAACATTAAAAACCTAAAATTTTTTTAATTATGAAATATCTGTGTAGTACAGAATAAATTTTACTGAGAGAGAGAGAGAGAGAGAGAGAGAAAGAGAGAGACCTGGTCTTTGTCTCAGTTCCTGGGAGGTAACCTCTAAACTCTTGGAATTTTCCCAGTGACTGAACTGGCCTTGTTATTCATGATGGGGCCCTCTGACCACACTTGATAATTTTTTCAATGATATATTATTTTTCTATCTTTAGAGCGGCAGGAAATAAAAATCCAGTATTGGCAAGGGTATGATCAAAGCAATACCCTTTGAACTAGTCATGGGAGAATACTTTGATACAATATTTTTACTTTTGCAATTTGATGATATCTCAAAAAATTTTGAATTCCAGGAATCTATATTATAAAATCACTCACACATGTGCACCAAGATTTAGGTCCAAGTATGTTACCACAGATGATTTAGTTCCAATGAAACCCAGAAACAATCTATATGCACATGCCAGGTTCTGTTTTACAAAATAACGAGTTACATCCACTTGTACTGATGAAGAATGAACTTTAAGATATATTGGGGAAGGGAGATAACTCACAATACAATATGTTTAAACATACTTTTTTATATAAATTATATGTGCAATATAATGTAGGGAAAGCTGTATACGGATACCACTGACTCTGTTAACCAAAGCGTGGAAGGCACTACAAACTAGACTTCTCAACCGCCCTCCCAGCCTCCTTCTGGTGGATGAGGTTGGAAAAATAAAAGCAAAACAAAACAATCAAACAAACAAAAAAACCCAAACCACTGTGGTTCTGCATAAGAATGAGGCTCAGCCTGTTAGAAGGACTTATTAGAGATTTGGGAGCACAAGTGAAGCAGAAGCAATTTTCCTGTCTGTCTGGGCTGTTTCTTTTGGCAAGCAAGGTTGTAGAAAGACGTTTTCCATAGAAACACTCCCACTTCCTGGTGTGGATATGCAGTTGTGGGGCAGCTGGCACAGTAGTGGATTCTTGGTTGTGGCTTCCTGACCCATGGCTCAAAGCTGCAAGTGTCCACCTTCCAGCTTGCTGGGTGTCAAGAGTCCGTTACAGCAGTAACCCTGGTAACTTCTTGAACTTGGGTCACCCCTACAACAATGAGTGTTGACTCCTATGTCCCAAGGTAGGCTTGAAGGTAGTGGCTTCCCTAGTGGGTCCCTGTTAGAAGGACTTATAAGAGATTCTGCAGTCCTTATATCTCTTTCAATGATTTGTGAGCACTTTACTCCCTATATCAAATTTCTTCATGTTTATAATGCCTACAGAGGTTTGTTTCCTGCACTTACTAGGTAAGAACAGTGGGATTGGTGCCGGGGTCCAGGAGTCTGCACACCGGGAGATTAATGGATGGGATATATGTTTCAGCCAAAAAGCAATGTTCCAGGAAGTGAGTGCTTGCGTCCAGTCACCCAAATAGTATCTGAAACAAAGCTGGGTTGTCTTTTCCTAAACACTTCAAGACTTGGGCTTCTACTTAGATGCTTGGCAACAAAGGTGCCCCTACTGTATAACAGGGCCTCCAATTAGCTACATTAGAGTTCTGAGTTTATGGGACAGATGTAAAAGGAGAATTGCTTAACATACTTTGTTGAAAAGACTGCAATAAGCTGGATGCTTCATCCAAAATGTAAAGGGACTTGATTCCAGATAATAGGCCTAAAGAACATTTCCACCTAATGGACAAGAAGGGTAAGAGTGGGATTCAGTTAAAATTTCTTTCTCTGGAGGCTGAGTGCAAAATAAGAGCAAGTTTGAAAAGGAAAGTAATAAATGACATTTGGAATATCATGAATTGGAGGTATTAGAAATCCAGCAAGTCTAGAAGACAAAGATCAGTAACTAAAAAGACGAGTTCATAACAATCACAGATACAAGAAATTATTCTGGAGATAACATAAAACCTGATTTAAAAATCTTAATTGCACTACATTTTAAAAAACACCCTTTCTTCTGGCACATCACCTGAAGTCTGTAGTCCCATGAATGAGCTCTTAACTCTTGTAATTAGCTAATTTAGTAAGTATTGTATTGACTGTCTACCGGGAGTAGATTCTTTAGGAAAGAAATATTAACAATTGACTGATATTTCGAATTTTCATTATGTTACATAATGTTTGGTTTCATATTAAGAAACAAGTTGCAGATGTCGGGATTTTTCAGAATAGTAATCAATGTCAGTTTACGATGCTTATGGGTATTTTTTTTTTGAGAACATGGAAGATTTTATCTGAAATCACTGAGCTGTCTTGACGTTTCTTGTTTTTTACATTTTTCTGACCAGTTACAAAAATTACTTGAAATGTCATATAAAGACAAAGAATTCAGGCATGCAATAGATATTGACTTGTATATTTTTCACTAACATTTGCTGACCTTTTGGGTCAATATGTTTTGAAATTTACTTAACAAGCCAGTATAACTTATTTCAGTTTAGATTTAAATTCTTTTAAGTTGCCAGAATTTTTCCTTTTTTTAAATAAATATAAAACTACTGGCAGACTATCTTAACATCTATGTTAAAAACCAGTTTCTTTGGAAATTAGAAGTATACTGCATTATTATGGGTTTTTTTTTTTCAAAACAATAGAAGCATATTTAAAATGACCCTTTGTCTTTCCCCCCTTCATCTCATGTGCCCTTATTTCCTTTAAAGAGCTATAATGTCTAGAAAGCTGTACAAACAATTAAGCTAAATCATTTTGTAAGCGGTTCTATGAAATGCAAGAGTGATTTTTTTCTTAAAGTCCAAATGTGTAACTCAGCTTACATGAGCATATAAGCATATTTTGCTTAAATTACATTTCCATCTGACAATATTAATTTCATCAAGGAAGCTTAGTATAAAATTAATTATAGCTATCATTTATGTTATTTCATCTTCCCCTTCCATTGAAGCTTCAATGAGAATTCATCAACTGAAGGGCATGATTCACATTTTAACAACAATAATAAAGAAAATAACCAAAACTACTTTTTCCCCCTCCTACTAGAATTCCGTGACTAAAGACTTATCTCTTAATGTCATCCAAAATGTAATAACATATTTTGAGGATCAGAGGAAATGCTTCCAATGGATATAATGAGAGCACATCTAGTTATATCCTCCTGCTGACAAAGAACATTTCAGTTTCATTGACTTTGGTGAATAACCTCCTGTGATTGTTTGAGAAACAAGTTCTAAGAAAGAATCTGAACAGGCGTTCAAATGCCATAGTGTTGAGCATGAAGACAAGGATATCTGCTTATACTCTCATCTGCTTCACAGATCTTCTCCCCAGCTCCCCATGAAAGCTCATACTGGCAATGGAATAAGCCCCTTTAGGTAGTGGCCAGGTAGTTTAGGTAGTTGCAGGAAGCAACCGCAAAGTAGGCAATAACCTCATATACCTCAAATATCCGCTAAGGTGAGAGAATCTTTGGAAAAGACAGACTTTCTGGGGTGTACACAGAGGTGGATAGTGGTAAGGAATTCAGTTTCCATACCCTCAGCTTCCCTTCGTGGTTTTTCCTAAAGCTGACCTGCCTGAGAATCTGGGAAGGATTATCCTGGTTTCCTTTCCCGCCCCACCCTTTCACAGAGACCGGACCGGGTCGCCATATTAGGAATGAAAGTCTTGCCTCTCACCCACTGTGTATTGAACTATGGTGTAAAAATTTCCAGAATGGGGGCGCCTGGGTGGCTCCGTCGGTTAAGCGCCCGACTTCGGCTCAGGTCATGATCTCACCGTTCGTGGGTTCGAGCCCCACATCGGGCTCTGTGCTGACAGCCAGCTCAGAGCCTGGAGCCTGCTTCAGATTCTGTGTCTCCCTCTCTCTCTGACCGTCCCCTGTTCACGCTGTCTCTCTCTCTCTCAGAAATAAATAAAACATTAAAAAAAAATTTCCAGAAGGCCAAAGAACAGATAAATTCCAAATATCAGTATAAGCGAGGCCTCCTTTGATTATAAATACTAATTCTATGGTAGAATGGGGAGGCAGAAGTGAAGACAGTGTTCTTTGAACAGTCTCACCACCTCTTCTGCCCCCTAAATCAGTGTCAAAGGAAGCAGCACTTCTGAGGGAGGGTCATGGAAAGGCAAAGAAAAGGATATGGGTAAAAACTGAAAGAGGGTCACCTTATTCCACCCAGGTGACAAGAGAAAGCAAGATTCCCAGGTCTTATCAATGTATCATAGAACAGTATTTGTAAAACCAAACCAAACAAAGCAAAGAGTATGCTGGGAAACCAATCTGCTGCAAACCCAGCCCCTCTGGATTTTCATCATTCTTAGTAATAACAGTATTTGGTGTCATGATGTCAGACACTTCCTGTGCCCCATATGCCCTCCCCCAGGCCCATCCACACACTCTAGCCAATGAGTTGCACACACTAGTGTAACTTCGGTGGTACCTCATGTCTCTCACTTTCTACCCAGCTTCTCTGCTGCAGCCATGTAGGACACCAACATCTGATACCCACACACACCAGGAAGGGAGGTGGCGGATATTCCATAGGGTGACCCTTGACCAACAGAGCAAGAGCCAGAAGGTGAATACCTCTCCTGGGTGGATAGTTTTCAGGCATTTCACAGGATACTTCATAGGGTCCTTAGCAAGATCAACTGCCCACAGTGGTGACTCAGCTTGACAACACATCCTCGGATTGGCTTCTCCTCCTTCCCCCTTTCAATCCTGCCTATCTCTGATCCTTTTATTCCTTGGAATCATGTCTCAAAACAAGCCCCCTGCCTGCAAGCCCTTGTCTCAGGCTCTGTTGTGGGAGGGAGCCGAGGTCAAAGTGTCTCCACAGCATAATTTGCCACCTTTATGATTCCAGAAGAAGAGGTAAAAGTTTCCATGATTACTTCTATAGAATGACAGTATTTATGGGTAACAAGTAAGTTAATGTCTTCTATTTTCTGATATTATTCACACAGGTAGAAGAACATTTTCATTAACCTTTGCCAAAACACTAGCTACTATAAATAGGTATTCATTTTTAATGTGAACACAACTCTCTCACATGCCTGCATTTGTCAGCTACTCCTGAGTTCATTTATTCCATGTACTTTGGGCTTACTGTTAAATAGATTGTGTTAGAGTTTATACCATTAATCATGCACTTAGCAGTAATATTTAATTCGTCTCTTAATTTGATGAATCTTTTAATTTATCATTTACATGCCATAGAATTCATAGTGGCCATGGAGTTTTTAATGTCAATTTTTATAAAAATATAAACCTGCATTATTAAAAACAGACCATCCTCTTATATGCAAATGTGAGACAAAATGTTTCCAAACTGTATCCTAGGATATAATACCTTAAATTTTAGAAAACCATCATCATTTAACTAGAATTGGTTCCTTTTTTGCAGATTCAAACCTGCTCGAATTCTGTCAAATAAATAGTTATAAAAATCATTTTTCATCATGAAATAAAATCAGAAAATATTTATATGTAACAATTCTCAAGTATTATAACTTTAAAAGAGTTTGAGATGACTTCCTCAAAAATTTAAATTGATCATGAATATATAGATTTGTGTTCAAAAGTGATGGGTAAATTGCTAGGGCATGAAAGCCCGATTTTACAGGGTTGTTTTTTACACCACCTTTATGTAATTTTAGCTCTACAAACAAGGGAACTCTAAGTTAATAGAATAATAGCTGATAAATTATCATCTTTTTTAAAGTAATCTCTACATCCAACATGGGGCTCAAACTCACAACCTCAAGATCAAGAGTCCCATGCTCTTCTGACTGAGCCAGCCAGGCAGCCCTATCTTATAGTCTTTCTAATATACTTCACAGATTGATAAATCAAATGATTTTAATAACTAGGTAACAAATTCTTTTGCCAATCAGATGGCTTCCAATTCTTGCCTTTTACCAAATTAAATGATCATTGTGAAGTCATCAGCTGCTAAATGACTTAAAAATACTTTTTATTATAGGTTATTTCATTCTTTTGGCATGCATCACCAAAGAACTTCGAATAACTAAATGATATTCCAATAGCAAAACTCCTTCCATTCCAGTCAACTTTTGCCAACAAGTTTCCTCAGTACCTACATCTGATTAAAAAAGGAAAGAAGGGACAGGAGAGAAAGGAAAAGGGTGGAGAAGAAGGGAAGGAAGGAGAGGAGAGACAACCAGAGAGAGAGGAGTTTGAATTCTGTTACATCCTAGTGATAAATAATACTTATCTGTAGATTCATAAAGTGGTAAAAAGGGGCACCTGGCTGGCTCAGTCAGTGGAACATGCGACTCTTGACCTTGATGTTATGAGTTTGAGTCCCACATTGGGTGTAGAAATTACTTAAAAATAAAACTTTTGGGGTACCTGGGTGGCTCAGTCAGTTAAGTGTCCAGCTATTGATTTCGGCTCAGGTCATGATCTCACAGTTCTTGAGTTTGAGCCCCACATTGGGCTCTGTGTTGGCAGTGCAGAGCCTGCTAGGGATTCTCTCTCTCTCTCTTTCTGCCCCTCCCCACTCACGCTATCTCTCTCAAAATAAGTAAACTTTAGGGGCGCCTGGGTGGCTTAGTCTGTTAAGCGTCCGACTTTCGCTCAGGTCATGATCTCGCGGTTCGTGGGTTCGAGCCCCGCGGCGGGCTCTGTGCTGACTGCCAGCTCAGAGCCTGGAGCCTGTTTCAGAGTCTGTGACCCCCTCTCTCTCTCTGACCCTCCCCTGCTCACGCTGTCTCTCTCTCTGTGTCTCCTAGAAATAAATAAAATATTTAAAAAAATAAGTAAACTTTAAACAAAATAAAATCTTAAAAAAAAAAAAAAGACTAGTGAATGTTCCACACATCTTAAAGATGTGAAAGATGGGGTGGGAGGGAGGTGGTAGTCAGGGAATGAAGCCAGGGCACGGGTGAACTTCAGGTCACCTGGTGTTTTACATTCTTTCTCCAAACACTTAAGCAATCTTGAACGAGCCCTAGCAGCGAGGCTCCATCTACACATAATAGCCATCTCTACATCTGGATTATTCATAGCCTTGACATCATTTTAATTTGAAAGGTCATTATGATTTTATTCTTCCCTTTCACAACACTCATTGACTGTAAACTTACGCAAGGACTGTACCCACTTGCCCCAGGAATCCTACAGCTTCGTTCCTCTAAAGAGAAGATGGGGCGCCTGGGTGGCTTAGTCGGTTAAGCGTCCGACTTTCGCTTGGGTCATGATCTCGCGGTTCGTGGTTTCGAGCCCCACGTCGGGCTCTGTGCTGACTGCCAGCTCAGAGCACGGAGCCTGTTTCAGTCTATGACTCTCTTTCTCTGACTCTCCCCTGCTCACGCTGTCTCTCTCTCTCTCTCTCTCTCTCTCTCTCCTAGAAATAAATAAAACATTAAAAAAAAATTAAAGAGAAGGTGCCAATTTTGCTAAACCTGTGTGGCTATTTTCAGTAAAGCCCTTCTCTAAGAGTTAAAATGCTAAGTCACAAGCACTTCCCTGCTTTCAGAATTGACTCAGTCTTCAACTCGAGACCTGAAGGGTGAGGCTTTGTACAAAATGTAAGGTTTTTCAAAATGTATTTTTTCATAAATGTGTACATTTCTCTGGTAATAGTGTGCCACACGACTCAAGTTGTGATGCATTTTTTCTTCTCCCCAGTGGCATCTGCTTATAATCAACTTCTAAACATTGTTTTGTTGTCATTTGTTTTTTCAATTTATTTATTTTTGAGAGAGAGAGTGGGAGCGGGGGAGAGGGGAGAGGACAGTGAGAGGGAGAGAATCCTAAGCAGGATCCATGCTGTCAGCACAGAGCCTAGTGCAGGGCCCAGAGCCATGAATCATGAGATCATGACCTGAGCTGAAACCAAGAATCAGACGCCCAACTGACTGAGCACTCCTGTTTTGTTGTCATTTGTTTGTAAATGACACAACAGTATTTTGGTTATACTCCAAAAAGGTAGGGTAACGTTGAAACAGGTCTGGTACGATGTTGACACTTGAGCTGTTATAGTTTCATGCTGCCATTGTTTTTAAGAAAACTACATGTCACGGAACTTGTAAGGGTCTATATTTTCATCTGCTTTTAATAGTTGACTTTTCCACATTTCAAGTTCTACTTCACAAATCTGTCTGCTTGATAGCAGATTAAGGCTCCACCCATAATTGTTTACTGGTCCATTTAAAAAAATTTTTTTAATGTTTATTCGAGAGACAGAGAGTGAGCAGAGGAGGGGCAGAGAGAGAGGGAGACATAGAATTCGAAGCAGGCTCCAGGCTGTGAGCTGCGAGCAGAGTCCGACGCAGGGCTCCAACTAATGAACTGTGAAATCGTGACCTGAGTGGAAGTCAGATGCTTAACCGACTGAGCCACCCAGGTGCCCCTATTTATTGGTCTTCTTATATGAATCACTTGATGTTGACCAATGACATTGTGCCTCCACAAATTCCAAATCCTACAATTCTTTAAGCACGTGGCAACTAGAAAGATAATTCTGCTTCCTTTCTCTTTTAAATTCCTCAAAAAAAAAATCAAATTTTTTATCCTTTGTTATTATCTCAAATGCTTTCTTTTTCTCTCACATGCCCTCTGATCAGGCTTTGCTTTGACATATTTATTCCATTTAATTAATCTAGTTAATTGGACCTCCACCTACATTTCTTCTAACATATAGTGTGACCTCATTCCTCTCCAAATTTTCATTTATGTCTTATTCTCCTCAAGGAGGGAAGGAGAGAAGGAGGGAAAGGGAAAAGAAGAGGATGAAAGGGAGGGTGGGTAGAGATGGCAGGGAGGAGGGGGAGAAAGAGGGAGAGAGAGAAAAGGAGGGGCCATCGACAATGAACATTGACAGTTATGAACTCCTCTCCATCCTTGGGCCACTCAAATACCCATTCAGATGCATGCCCTTCAAATCAATTGTGCTTTACTTAGCCAAAGGCACTTACTGATGACATCCATCCATACACATATTTCTCTCTTTCTTATTGTTACAGAAGTGAGTTATGCCTTCCTGTGCATTAGACTAGAACTAATAGAAAGGTGATATTAAAAATTATTACTTTTACCCTAAGCAAGTCCATCTTTCATGGGGTTGAGAAGAGGCTGAAGTCCTGTATATAAAGAATAAAGCTTTGCATGGCTTTGCCAATACTACAAAATGGTTTCTTGAGTTTCTAGAATTATTTTAGGGATATGGAACCATTCAAGCTGCAATCTCTGAAACCCCATTACTTATAGACACAGCTGACTTAAATATTATTTTTAAAAACCAACGTCCTCAAGAGTAACTTCCATGAAGATTATTGAAAACAATAATCTGAATTTAGCTTTTGACAAAGAAAAAAAATTGGGTCATTCTAATTTACATGACATTTCTAATATCTTTAAAATTATTTTAATTATAAAATTTTAAATACGCTCTCCAACATGTCATTCTCATATGTCATTTTAACCGTAACAGTTTTTGAGAGGATTAGATTTATTTTCTATTCTCATACCATTTTTTTACAGTAAGAATTATACCACCTTAAACACTCTTGCTAACTCATTCTCTTTGTTTCTCTTTGGGGACTAGGAGAATCGATTTGTCTAGAAGCCAAGGACATTCAATAGAACTGATGGATTTTCAATGAAGCACACAAAAAGGCTAATCCACGCAAAATTATGAAATATTCAACTTTTATTTGTATTGCTTTAGCCCTCTAGTTTTGAACATTTCTTCTAACTTTAAAATGATCCCTCTTTCCCCTGTCGAAGTGCCCACTAACTTCATGCTTGCTCCCGGTTATAATTGCCCCTTGGGAGAATATTTGAGACTAATTCACATTAGAGTATAATTGATTGTTTTCAAGGTGTGGGCATGGGGACAGGAGCTGTACCAGTTGAACTGAAAGTTAATCTTTAAGCTAAAAGATTGGATTTTCTACATAAGAATTTCATGTGTGCATGTGGAAAAAGATGTTTTGACACAGAGTACTTTCCCATCATTAAAGTCAACCTGCATCTTCTAGGCCACTGGCCACAGTGCAGGCTAGCCTACCCTGCATAGAGTCCTGCCACTTCTCTAGAAGAATATCCCAGTCTGCAAGCTGCAGCGGCCAAGGCCAGGCGGCCTTAAGATGGGTCACTTTGGTATGAAGATTATTTTGAGTTAAAAAGCCATCAAAAGCCAGCAGATTCAGGAAAAGCTCTCTACCTCCCCTACAACTGCCTGAAAAGAATTTAGACAGAGGACCTGCTCCAGAAGAGAGCTCTCAGCACAGAGAACTAAATTAAACTATGCACTAGGTATGGTCGATAGAGAGGAATTTGGCAAGGCCTATGTGATCAAAAGTCCTCTATGTCCTGTTGTTTTCAAGAGGCCCAGCAAACATTTGTTTCCCAAACATTTACTCCTCTTCATCTTCCTGTGAATTCCATTCTTTCCCTTTGAGGTACCAGACCCTTACCCTCTTCTCCTTAGTTCAGAACAACATATATAACTCATTTTGTCTATCTTTGGAATCTCCCTGTTTGTGTGGACTTCCTGTGCACATGAAATTAAATTTTACTTTCTCTTATTATTTTATCCTACATCAATGTGATTCCTAGTCCATCTGTCCATCTAGAAGGACTTGAAGGGAGAGGACATTCTCGGTTCCCAACCCTTGTGCTTTCTGATAAAACCTCTGGTATTTGCCATCACTTGAAGATTTGGAATTGCAAAGGAACTACGCGTGAGGCTTTCTTTCTTTTTTTTATATTTCTTTCTTCTGAGAGGGTGAGAGAAAATCCCAAGCAGGCTCCAGCTGTGAGTGCAGAGCCCAACCCAAGGCTCAGTCTCATGAACCACGAGATCATGACCTGAGCCGAAATCAAAAGTCGGACACCCAAGGTACTGAGCCACTCGGGTGCCCTAAGGCTTTCTTTTTTCTTTGTCATTCATTTGTTCACTCCAGAAGAAATTTACTGGCCACCTACTGTGTGCCTGGATGGACACTAAAGTGCTGTCAATATAACTGTGAACAAGAAGTAGTCCCTTAAAGAAGATAAATCTAATGTGGTAAGTGAGAAATGAACCACTAACTGCAATAAAAGGGTTTGTCAATGGGATGGCAGTATCCTCTGGAAGCATAGAAGAGCACCTAACCCAGCTCAAGGAGGTCAAGGAGGGCTTCTCAAAGGAGGTTAGAGATCAGCTGACCCCCCCCAAAGGCCAATTAGGGTTAGCCAGGCAAATAGAAGGAAGAATAATATACTGAGAAGAGTGGGTGAGCAAAGGCTATGAGGCTACAAGTGATCCTATTTCACTTAGAAATACTTCCGAAACAGAGCAGACAGGGGAGCAAAAGGAGAAGGGAATTAAGCAAATTCAAGGCTCAGGTCGTGGAGGGCTTTGTAAGCCACTGTAAAGAATGAAAACTTGGGGCGCCTGGGTGGCTCAGTCAGTTAGGCGTCCAACTTTGGCTCAGGTTATGATCTCACAGTTTGTGGGTTTGAGCCCCATGTCGGGGTCTGTGCTGACAGCTAGCTCAGAGCCTGGAGCCTGCTTCAGATTCTGTGTCTCCCTCTCTCTCTGACCCTCTCCTGTTCATGCTGTCTCTCTCTCTCAGAAATTTAAAAAAAAAAGAAAAAACATTTAAAAATTTATTTAAAAAAAAAAAAAGCATGCAAACTTAACCCAGAGGCAATGGAAAACAATTGTAGGGGTTTCAACAGAAAACTGACATGGTCAAATCTATATTCTAGAAAGTTCACTCTGGCAACAGTGTGGAGATAAGATTAAAGATGGGCAAAATTGGATTCAGGCATGGCAGTTAGAAGGCTGTAGCAGTAATGCAGGTCAGCAGTATACCAAAAGCCAGAACTAAGGTGAGAAAGCCAGGGAGGATAAACAAATGATTACAAGAGTTATTAGATAGTAGGATCCACAGTACTTGGTAATTGAGCAGACGGGGTGGTGATCAGGAAGAGAAGAACCAACAATGACAAAGGAAGTGTAGGGACACTGTAACCCTCCTTGATTTGAGAATCCAGGAGAACAAATTGCTTTCAGAGGGGCAATAACGACTTGAGTTTGAGTCATGTTATGTTTGGGTTTCCTAAAGAAAGCCTAGTGCATACTGCCGCAGGTACTACCCAACACCTGGGGGTGCCAATCGCATAGACTGAAATGAGAATGACCTCCTATGGAAGGGTGGTGCCCAAACTGCCCAAAAGTGTCCGGTGACCCTGGCTGGGGCTCAGGAAAGAGATTCTCATTGAAGATGAAGACTTTAGGGTTATCAGCATCTAAACAGTATTTGAAGCTCAAGAGTAGAAGCACTGTGTAAAATAAGAGGGCCAATTACCCAATGAAACCTACATAGTTACTGAACAAGCAAAAGAAGAGAAACCCACAAAAGAAATCAAGAAAGAGGAACCATAAAAAACAGAGAAACATGAACACCAGGGGAAGAAGCACTTGCAGTTTAGGTAAATTGCCAGCAGGTGGAGTGTGGTCTCTTCTCAGAGTACGAAATTAGTAGCGTGTATGTATAGGTCATTTGGTTCACAGCTCTTTGCAGACCTGTAGACAGTGGGGGACAGGAGTTCCATGGTATAATGTAGACAAGAAAGCATTGATAGAGAAGAAAGGAACTTAGGTCCTATTCCCACTTTTTTTTGACTCTAGTAAAGTGACCTTAGGCAAATCTTTCTCTCTTTCCTCAGTTCTACATATTCAATTTAAGGAAGTCAGGCTAGGTGTTTTAAATCCCTTCCAACTGTAACATTATAATAAAAGACAATAACAATCACAAACATGTATACAGCACATATCTGGGCCTGATCTGGTAGGTGCTGGAGATTAAGAAAAAAAAAAAACAAAAAGAACAAAGAACAAAGTCAGTCCCTAGACTTGCAGGCCTAACCCTCTAGGTGTTAGATGTAGTTGTAAACCATAGTCATAGCAATACCGCAAGTGCTATAATGGGTGCACACCCTGCTATGGAAGCACAGAGAAGAAGCTAACTGCTTTCCAGTCTTTATGAAGTTGGTAGTCCCTGAATGAACTTTACAGTATAGGTAGGAGTCTTCAAGAGATCATAGTGAAAGAAATCTTATGCAGGCTATATAGACTGTGCAAAGGTCCGGAGGTATATGAGAGCACTGAATATTTGATTCAATATGGCTAAGATAAAAGTGCACAGAGGGGAATAAATGCAATGGAAAAGGGAACACAGACCGGAAAACTCACTGCAGGTCTTACATACTATAGTAGTATATGTTTGAAACATATTTAGTTAACAAACACTTCCTTAGAAAGTGATGTGTGTCAAGAACTGTTTTAAGTGTATTACGAATATTAACTCCTTTAATCTTTGCACAAATTCCTATGTAATAAATGCTACTGTTATCACCCCTTCCATTTTACAATGAGGAAACTGACAGAGATTAAACAACTGACCTTTGTATAAACTTAAGCCTTTCAAGGGTGGAGCTGGGCTTCCCACTGAGCCATGCTGGCTCCCAAATTCCTACTCTTAACCTTATGCTCTAAGAGAGTGAGTCAACTAAAGGAATTTCAACTGGAAATAATGAAGTCAAATTTGCACTTCAGAAAGGTCCTGTGTGTGGGCAAAAAGGCTGAATTGGAGGGGTGGGTGGGGGGACAGTGGAAGAAGAAGTATTGTTTCAGTATTCCAGATAAAAGGTGACATGTGTTCATATTGAAGAGTAGGAATTTAGAACAAGGAGAGATTTAAGATATTTAATAAGAATTCATTCTAGACCCAGTGACCAGCTCAGTGTAAAAGAGCAAGTGAAATCTAAAATGATGCCCAGATTTCTGGCTTAGAGAACAGGGAGAATGATGGTGACTTTAACTGAAAATGAGAATGGAAGAATTTTGAACATACAGAGTAAGAAATATAAGAGACCGTTGGAAATGTAGGTTGCAGAACTCAGGAAGAAAGTCTGGGTATCAGTTTGGGAATTCTTAAAGTGGATGGCGGTTAAAGCAATGGGAATAAGGTGAGTTAACAGGAAAAAAAAAGGGTAGAAAAAAAGAAAGGAAACAGAAAGAAAAAAATCAGAAACTGAATGTTGAACAAGAGGAAGAACAACTGGAGTATGAGGGATCTCTAAGGTAGGTGGAAGGCCAAGTAAGAGTGGTGCCACTTTTAATAAATGCTGTCTTTTGTTTCCAAGAGATTATTTACAGTTATGTGCTAGAATAAAGGTATAAAAGTATGATGTTACCTGTCTATAACTAGTCCTTTCCAGGCAGGAATCATATCAAGTTCATGTGTATTTCAACATGCCTGGAATAATACAGTCCCTCAACTAATACTTGGTAAGTTAATCTTAATTTGAAGACATTGATGTTTTAAAAGACTTAACTTTCTCTTATTTCTCTTGTGTACCCAGACCATCTTAGCAAAAGATCTCATCCAGTTTTCCAAAACAGAAGACCAACAATATCTTGATTTGGTTTGCTAAAATATTAATTTCTTAAATTCTCCCCAAATGAACATATTAACTATAGGTCTAAATTATAGATCACCCCTTTAAAGGAATCACAAAGCATCTCACTATTCTTCCTTGTACAAAATTCACACAGAAAATATTGGAAAAGCATGTTCGTTGCAGTCACACAAATCTGATTTCAATCCATGGGTCCAACAGGCCTAGCTCTTTGACCCTGGGAAACTGGCTTAATCTTGTTATGTTTCAGTTTCCTCTGCAAAATGGTAACTATGATGTGATATACTGTGTAGGGCTTCTGGATAAAATGAGATACATAGTCCTCCTGCGGTATTTGCTGTCATAAAATAGATGCTCAGGAAATATTAAATCTTTAGCAGTATTGTGACCCTGACAATCATTTTCACGGTAAGATTTTGCATCTGCAAGAACTGATCCCCAGAAATTCAAGGCTTCCTCTGAGTCTGGTAGACCTGCAACGTCATCAAGGGCCACCAGGTGGTGGTGGTGGTGCCTCTTAGGGGACCCTAGGTCAGAGGTTCTTCACATCAGGGAAGATCATTTCTCAGTGCCTAAGCATCAAGTTCTGTTTCCTGTTTGCTTCTTTCCGTGGCGCTATACCCTTACTGAAATAACAATCTCTACAGATTAAACAGAAATGATTCCACGTGTGCATTTAACAGCAATAATAGATATTATATTATATAGATAATATATATTATTTGAAATAAGACTTAGTGGAAAAGAACTACTTAGGTATACATCACATAACTTCCTGATTCCTTTAAACTGCTTTTAATCTTTTCTTAACTTAATCTAACCTTGATTTTAACTCTCTAACATTAATTTCGACTCTTTCTTATGTTGGCAGAAGGCTAATAGTCTCTGGACTGTGCTTAACCTTAGAATTTGGCAAAGCACTCCATGGAAAATGCCCTGGGTCCTTTTCACCTGCTGGGGGATTAAATCCCCTAATTAAGAGGCTTAGGCAAGCACTTCAGCCAGTACTTACAAGAAAATCTTGGCCTCTAGATGCCATTTCAGAGCTTGGCCCTCTTCCTGCTGCCTGTCTTTGTCCACAGTGAAATAGAAAATACGTGCTGGGTTCCCCAGCCCTGTGACCCTTGACTTCTAATCAAAACCTGGTTACCAGAGTTATCTTGATTTCTGCACAGCTTCCCTCGTTCTCTGTGCTCACTACCAATGCTGCTCTACACGAGCCCCCTGCTTCCAGGTGAGCACTTGCACAGGGCCAGGCCTGGGGTGCCGTGGGCTGAGTGCTCACACAGGGCCAGGCCTGGGATGCCGTGGGCTGAGTGCTTGCACAGGGCCAGGCCTGGGGTGCTGTGTGTTCCGCAGTCCCTGGCATCCGGCGCCTATGCAAGCCCTCTGTTTATAGACGTCAAATATGTTCTTTTCCTCCTTTCACACATTTAAACAATTTTGAACGCTAAATACAAAAAATGTTTAAAAAAACTTTTTTAATGGCATCATTGGTTTTAGGGCAGTGAAACTACTCTGTACGACATGCTAATGGTACATACATGCCATACATTTTTTTAACCCATAGAATGTATGCCAAGAGTGAACCCTAATGTAAACTGTGCACTTTGGGTAATAATGATGTGCCCATGTAGGTTCCTCGACCATAAAAATGGACCACTCTGGTGTGGGATGTTGGTCGTGAGAGAGGTTTGTGTGTGTGCAAACAAGGGGGATGTAGGAACACTCAGTCAACCTACACCTGCTCTGAAAAGTAAAGTCTGTTTTTAAATGTCATTGTTGTAACCATTTCTGCTCTGTCACGTAGGTCCTTAGGTGTCAGTGAAGAAGGAAACAAGAGGCATGATCTTCTGTGTGTGGTTGTTAGGTCCGTGTTAAGGACTTCTTCTGTGCTGGTGGCTATGCTAGGGGAACATCGGCCAACCAGATCAACCGAGCCAGCACCTACCCTCGGGAACCCTACAGTTAAAAGGAAAGGAAAAACATTAAACTAAGTTACGCAACTGAGTACTTAATTCCACCACAGCAAATGCAAGGAAGGTATCCTGAGAGGGTTTCTGAGGCGGCAGCTGGAAAGGGCTATTTCTCTGCCCTTGGCATTCATTCCCATTCCTTCTTCCACAACAGCATGCTGAGTAGTTTGTAGTGCAGTTGAGCAGTTGAGTTAGTGGATGAGGCTTGAGGACAACGTGCTAAGTGAAATAAGCCAGTCATGCAGACACACGCACACACATACACCAAATACTATATAATACCATTTGTATGAGGTATCTAGAATAGTCAAGTTCATAGATACAGAAAGAAGAATGGTTCTCATCAGAGGCTGGAGGGAGGGGGGGAGTTTACTGTGTAATGTGTAGAGTTTAGTTTTATCGGAACAAAAGTCTTGGAGATGGATGGTGGTGATGGGTTTACAACAATATTAGTACACTTAATACCTCTGAACTGTACACCTAAAGCTGGTGGAGATAGTAAATTTTACATTAATGTGTATTTTACCACAATAAAAAAATTATTTATTTTGAGAGAGAGAGTGCAGGAGGGGCAGAGAGGAGAGACAGAATGTCAAGCAGGCTCTGCAGAGCCCAATGTGAGTCTCAGACTCAAGAACTATGAGATCATGACTGGAGCAGAGATCAAGAGTCCAACACTTAGCCAACTGGACCACTCAGGTGCCCAAACAATAAAAAATTTAAAAAAAAAAAAACAACACATCCAGATGGCAAGAAATTACAACCTCCTGTAGCTACCCTCAAGCTTCTAATCTACCTATCCAGTGATGGCAGTTGCAAGAAACCAGGCAGAAGGTGACCAGACCCTTTCTTCATCTTCCTCTTCTATTTGTACTCTGCTTCTCCCAAAATAATTTTTTCATTTGGTGTCTAACAGAGAAAGGGTAAACATGTAGAGATATACCTATGTATATTCCTATATATAATAGGAAATTATATCTTGACATGATTCTCACCAGACTTGGCAATCCCCACCTTTTGAGAAGACAGGGGTGTGGGGAAGGGGGCAGTCTCATGCATTTCCAGCCGGAGGTGCACTGACAGGACCTTTTCAGAGAGTGATCTGCCACCTTCCAACAAAAATCATCTATAGCTTTTGGCCAAGCCACTCTACTTCTGGAATGTTTCTTTTAGAGATGTATGGTGGGCAAAAATAAGGATGTCAATTGCAGCACTGTTTAATATAACAAAAAGAAATTGATAACCTAAATGTCCATTGATCAGAGGATGGTCGTATAAATTATGGCACATCCAGACAGTGGAGTCCTATGCACTTGTCAAAGCAGCATGAGGTAGAACCGTGTAAATGGAGTGGGAAGAGGTCTTTGATGTACAAAGTAAGAACCATAAGTTACAAAGCACAATATCTAGAATGATCTCATAGTATTTAAAAATCAAATGTTCACAACTCCCCTATGACCCAGCAATTGCACTGCTAGGAATTTACCCAAGGGATACAGAAATGCTGATACATAGGAGCACATGTACCCCAATGTTCATAGCAGCTCTCTCAACAATAGCCAAAACATGGAAAGAGACTAAGTGTCCATCAACAGATGAATGGATCAAGAAGATGTGGTTTATCTATACCATGGAATACTACATGGCAATGAGAATGAAATCTGGCCATGTGTAGCAACATGGATGGACCTTGAGGGTGTTATGCTGAGCAAAATAAGTCAGGCAGAGTAGGACAAATATATGTTTGCATGTATAGGAGGATTAGGAGGAACTTAATTGAGGAACAAGGGGGAGAAGAAAGGGGGAAATGGTGGGGGAAAGGGAGAGAGGCAAACCATGAGAGACTCTTGAATGCTGACAAAAACTGAGGACTGATGGATGTGGGGGGGGAGGGAGGGATGGGCATGGAGGAGGGCACTTGTGGGGATGAGCACTGGGTGTTATGTGGAAATTAATTCGACAATAAACTATTTGTAAAAAAATAAATAAATAAAATGCAATATTAAGAGTAAAAAAAAAATCAAATGTTCACATAGTGCATAGTTTTGAAGTGCATTTTTTTAAAGTCTGGAAGGCTGTGCAGATGACCAAAGCAGATTGCTCTTAGGAAGTGAATTTTGGAAAAAGAAGCTTTCTTTCTCTATATGATATATTTTCATCTAGACTATTGCTTATAACAAGCATGTATTATTAAGGAGAAAAAATTAATAAGGTAATTTTTAAATTTTTAGCTGCTATAGAACAGGAAAATAATAATAGATTCATCCTTAATATCAATGCTTGCTTTATGACTGATTTGAAACAACCCCTTCCTTTTCAGAGTCCCCGCTTTTCCTCTATACTTGGCATTCTGAAAATGCCAGGGTCTGGAGATGGCAAAGATGGAAATGCAGAGAAGAATGCACAGGAAAAGATAGGGGATGAAAGAGGAAATTATCCAAATAAAAAGCAGGCATCAAAATTGGGGGTGGGGGAACCTGGGCGGCTTAGTCAGTTAAGCGACCGACTCTTGATTTTGGCTCAGGTCATGATCTGATGGTTTGTGAGATCAAGCCCCACGTTGGGGTTTGCGCTGACAGTGCCTGCTTGAGATTCTCTTTCTCTCTCTCACTCTCTGCCCCTCATCCCTCTGCATGTGTGCTCTCTCTGTAAAAATAAATAAATAAACTTAAAAAAAGGTTAAAAAATTATGTTTTGGAGAATTTCTAATATGGTGAAATATATATAATAAAAGTACAGAGTTCAAAGATGGATAATTACTATGATCAGAACTAAAAAAAAAAAAAAAAAAAAAGGGAGAGAGACAAATGGCTTCCCCCAGCCTCCAAAAGGATCCTGGAGGAACATAAACCAAAATGTTAACAAAGATAGACTGGATGGTGAGACTTTAGATGTTTCATTTCTTCACATTCTACATTTTTTGAAATGAGCTGATTACTTTGATCATGTACATAATCATACTTTTATTTAAGATAGGCCTATCACTTTCCAACTTTTTGCACCCTCCCCCATAACACCACTGCAGGTATAGATCATAACACAAAGTATATGTGTGTCTCATTCTAAAATCATGTGTGATGCGTGTGTGTCTTTAATTCTGAGAAGCCCATTAAATTTGGAGCCTTTCCTTCTCTTTGCAATAGAACATCTTGGAGGTTCCTTTACTTTTGTAAGGAACACAGTATAAGGAAATGAATATCAATGGGCCATTTGGTCTGTGACTTGGGAAGATTTTATATAATGGTCGTTAAAAGTACAATTGATGTTTGAACAGCATAGGAGTTAGGGGTTCAGTAAAAAATCTGCAAATAACTTGACTCTCCCAAAATTTAACTACTGATAGCCTACTGGAAGCCTTAGCAATAACATAAACACCTAACTAATACATATTTTGTATGTTACATGTATTACATAATGTATTCCCACAATAAAATAAGTTAGAGAAAACAAAATATTATGAAGAAAATTATAAAAAAGAGAAAATATATTTATAATACTCTGTAAATTTATATTTACTGTATTTATTGGGGGAAAAATCCATGAATAAGTGGACTTATTCAGTTCAAACCTGTGTTCAGGGATCAGCTGTACTCCCAACCTCAGGGTGAGAACCCAGGACACAATGTAGAGGGTCTTTTTCCTTACATTTCATTCATAAAGTCGAAGTGAGGAACCCTAAGAGTTTAACAAAATTAATCTCAGCCCCCAAATCCCTTCCTTTAGATTTACTGAATTTCTCTTGGCCAGAGGGCACTCACATCCTCTGTTTTTTGGTGAGAATTTATGCTGGCCTGCTTTTCTTGGTTTGGTCTTTTTGCTAACAGTCACCAGCTGTGCAAGCTCCCTCTATAATTTCTTGTAACATTTTTTAAAAAAGAAAAGGGCCTCAAATGCAAGGTTTCACTATAAGGTCTCGAGTTTCACATAAAGTGGAAAATTTTCAGTGCCAAAGCATGCCAAGAAAGGGTGGGGCTGCTTGACTCCCTTTGACCATTTATAAGCCTGGGAAGATGTCATTCTGTCCTTGTAAGTCAGGTTTCCTTGAAACTGTCACACACCCAAGAGAAGATGGGCCAGTTGTTTTCTATCTTGAAATCTGCCTGAGTCAAGCCAGCAGCTGTCCCTAGAAGCATCCTCACAAAAATTGGTGAGAATGGGACTTTCAATTCCTAATTGTGTCCTTCAGTACTCGCCTGCTGGATTCTACAAACAATCCCTTCTACGCACCATAGACCTGATGACCAATGGGGTATACGGTTTGGTTGACGTTCTTATTTGAGATCAGATTTTTTTTTATTAAACTTTCCCCTCCTAGTACCAAGTTCAAGACGTTGTCAATGCTGTTTGTTTTGCTTTGCTTTATTTTTTTTAAATACTTGATTTCCAGTAGCCTCAAAGGAAGCAGGAGTGGAGACATTATCCTGACTCTCAGCCATGAGCTTTCTATACATATAGTATGTTTTATTTTTCTTTTAATTTTCACAGCAGTCTGATAATGTTATAGATGAGAAAACCGAAGCTCAAAAAAAAAAAAAAAAAAAGAGTAATTTGTCCAAGTTGAGGCCATGATGATACTAAATTGTAGAGTCAAGCTTAAATCAATTTCCATCCAAAGGTCATGCTTTTCAGTTCTACCACATTGTTTCTAATAATTTAATATGAAAGAAAACTAATGTTTATCAGGCCCCTAAATATGCCAGATGCATTATAGATATTAACTCATATAATTCTTAACCAAAACCTGTTCCAGTAGGAACCGTTATCCCTACATTTGTGAAAAAAACAGATTCAGAGAGGTTAAATATTTGCCCAACTTTACATGGCATGCTCAAGATCCAGGATTAAACCCCAAGTCTGTCTGTCCCTTGCTTTTATGTGGCATCATATGCAGTGTTTTACATGGAGTCATTCACAAGAACAACTTTATGAAGTGGGTACTGTGATCATTCCCGTTTTACAGATGAGAAAAATCCAGTTTAGAGAAGTTAAGTAACTTGTTCACAAGCCTACTAAGTGTGCAAAAGAAAAAACTAAGACCCAGGCAGTTGACTGCACTCTTAACCACTTAATGAACTGCCTCCCCAGAAACATTTTTAAAGAATCTCTGTTCTAACAAAAACTAGGGAAAAAATTTTTTAGGTATGCAAGGTAAAAAAAAAAAAAGTTACTTTTTAAAAAGAGAGAGAAAGGAGAAAGAAATTATCTGCTGAATTAGGATTGATTACTGGAATTTCTGACTCCTCCACAAACACGTCGTGACATTATCAATGGATAGTTGCAGGAGTGTTTATTAGCACACTGTCTTATCCTCTGAACTGTTGCACTAGTGAAACCTTGTGGCTTCAGAGTAAGAGGAGGAGTGTTCTGGAGTTGTATAAATAAGGAAATTGTGCAATGAACCATGTGGGTGGTACTAAGGCTTTTATGTATCCAGGCCTTCTGAATCTTGGGATGAGCTTACTCATCCTCAGTGTTACAGGTCAGGGGAGACCTGTGCCAAATGAAGGAATGAGCCATCCTTCATACTCGAGGCCACAGCCATTGACCCACAGTCAGGAGGGCATGACATTGGAATTGCCAGTTCAGTAGTGGTGATGGATTGGTACTCATCTCTGTGTGTGCTCATGGGTTCCTCTGGCCCATTGTGAGCAGTGACAGGTACCTCCAGGGGCACCAGGATTCAAGGGGCTGTGTTGTTGTGATATATGAGATTAGCAACAACCTTAGCTACCTTGGAGCCTAAGACAAAGAGTAAAGGGTAGGTTCCCATGTAAACTTAAACCCTGTGAATGTGTGACCCAATTTCTCTCTAGCTTTGTCTGTGCAATTAAGGGAAAAGATAAGAAACGATTATAAGAAGCTGTGTTTTTAATGTCAGCAACAGCTCTTGTTTCCAAGAATGGGATAAAACAGAGAGCTCAAGCAGAGTGCCCTGAGTCTAGTCTAAGACAAGTTCTTTTTATGGATATGTGTTAGATTTATATGCCTCCAACTTCTGTGCTTTATAACAAGGCCATCCAGCCTGAATGCCCTCATGGTGAGACAGAGGCAATATTTCCTTCTGGTGGGAGGCGAGGAGGCAGAAGAAGGGAGAGACAGCCTTATTATGCAAAGAAGCTATAATAAAGGCTGCTTCTCACCACTGCAAGTGGCCCTTTGAGAAGATAAGTAGTGAAGGAGAGCATGCAAAGGGCTAGATGCCATTTATCTAATAAAAGCTGATTACAAGCAACAGGTGCACTAGCATATAAACTACCTTAGAGTCATCAAGAAATTCTAAAGAAAGCTGCATCAAATTGCAAATGATATGACTTTCATCTAATGATAGATATTAATTATACAGGGAAGATTGCAATAGGCCCATAAAATGGGTGTTTGCATCCTCATTATTCAGTATTTCATGCCATGATGATAAAGCAATAATGACAGAATAATAAACAAGCTTCTTATTTATTTATTTCCCTTATTGAAAACTAGACTTTGAAAGTCAAATCATAAAGTTTGTAAGAAGCCGGCAAAAGATTCTAAGAACATCTATAAAAGGCAAGCAGAGATGTTGGGGTGAGAAGAATAGAGATCAACCAATAGATAGTTTTTTCTCTATAATAAACACACTCTTAAACTTGTACAAGAATTAAGATGGCAATTTTGCCTTGCTGGGGACAGCAGCACTTTGCTGATATGTTTAAAAATGCCAAAACTCTGAGACACCTAGGTGGCTCAGTCAGTTATGCATCCGACTTCAGCTCAGGTCGTGATCTCACGGTTTGTGAGCTCAAGCCCCATGTTCGGCTCTGTGCTGACAGCTCGGAGACTGGAGCCTGCTTCATATTCTGTCTGTCTGTCTCTCTCTCTCTCTCTCTCTCTGCCTCTCCCTTGCTCATACTCTCTCTCCCAAAACTAAATAAGCATTAAAATTTTTTAATGCCCAAACTCTTTGAAAGAACAGTTCTTTTATGTGACATGGCGGCAGAGGAGACACATGAGGTCCAATGTCATGTGCACAAGGCAACCGTCACATCAGTAACTGCTACTAAATGTTCTACTCATTCATGAGGCCATCGTGGAGAGCAGAGACAGGCTGTGTGAGATGAAAGTGGTGGGGAGAGAGCTGGAAAGATGGAGATTTCCGGCAAAGAGAAGGGAGGGCAGGAAGTGGTGGGCGGGGAAGCAGGAGAGAGTGGTACAGGAGAGCAACCAAACCCACAAGTCCAGGTGTGCCAAGAGACATCGAAGATCCTTCTGATGACAATTTATTAAATGGCACCTCATAAATATTAAGGGCACTTTGGGAAGGAGGACGTGGTGAACTGGAGAGAAAGCAGTAGCAAAGATTGATTTACCTGGAAACCTAAAATAACTCTCTCAGAAGACACTCTGCCCAAAGTACCCTGTTTTGGTTAACACAACATAAATCTCCAGCCTCTTGCCAGCCAGCCAGCCTCCTCCTGCCTGCCTCTGAGCATTTCTCAATGCTTTGAACCCTACTCAGTTTAATGTTTTGATAGATACGTTTTTCAAAACATTGGCAAGTCTCGATTGCTATGACTCAACTTTTTTTTCTTTTTGTCTTAATGGAGAGGATGAAGCAAATACTCTTTTCTATCTCAAATAAAATAAGTAAATGACCTGACTATCTACCAACTCTCAATTTTTCTTTGAATACTGTCTAGAGACAAAGGCAAAGGAGTCATATTAGGTGTTTATATATTATATTATTTGTGCCCAGATCTGATCTCATCTAGTTCATCTGGTTAGTGATAAGAGCATGGAAGACCAAACTGGAAGAGGGAGATATTAGGTGAAAGTGGAAAACCCTTTAAATTAGATCCCACTAAGTCAGAAATTGTGACAAATCTAACCTTGAGAAAATTTTTCCTTTCATTCATTTCACTGGCAGTGAAATTAATATTCTGAAAAAGGGTTGCAGAAGCAGTGTTTGATCTACCAAAGAGAACAATACCTTGCTCTGCTCAGATCTCAATGACTATACATGTCTAAGTTTCAAATGGATAAAATTTAGCCTACTTTTCATGAACACAGTCATGAAATAAAGCCAATGGTAGACTATTTTTCTTTCATAATATTTGGACCATCTATCTTTTATTTATAAAGCAAAATAAAGGTCAGGTTAGATAGAATTCTTAGTAATTTTAAAAGCACACTCTCAATTTATAAACAATATATATACTGCTGTGTTCTGAGATTAAATTTTTTATTTTGCATCACTTATCTTATATCCAAGGATTGTTCACTTTATTTATTGAGGAGACTCTCAAATTCCCTGACCTTCAGTTAGATGATTGCGGACCAAAAGATTTAACCACCCTCTGGAATACTAGTTTTTACATTCACATGAAATATTTGCACCAAAACAGATGTCAAGATGATTCAGGGTGATTATATCTCCTGAGTAGGAAGAGGAACAGTCAACAAAACAGAGGTGTGACACCATGACATTCTTACTTCATCCTCACTCCATAAATACCCAAACAGCAAATATCTTCCACATCATTGGTAAAACTTGTCACTCTTCTCTATCTAAATTGCCTAGTTACCCACTGACCTATCTATAGTCTGGAAGATATATGTGCCAGCTAACAGTTTCCCCAAGCTATCCCATATATAAAAATTCAGGAAGGGAAGCTGAGGTCCTATCTCTTTCTACAAAGTTATGCCTTGACTCATATACCCTCATTCACTATTTGTTCTATGAATACTTAGTGGATACTATTACATGCAGAGTAATTAGAAAATAAAAGCTCTCCTCCCTCTAAGGCATATGTAGTCTGGAGGATCTGGGCTGAGATGGCAGCTGAAACAAGATTTGAGTGAAGCAAACATAACAGGACAGTATGTAAGAAGGATAGAAAAACAGATATGCCTGTTTTCTATCTTTTTTATAGGGAAGTAAAATCAGGTGAAGGAGAAAAAATTTTCTTTGGGGATAAGTGAGAAAACCTTTAGAGGATATGGTAGTTGAGATGGATTTGCAAAATTTTTTTTCACTTCAGATAAAAGTGACCTAGTTCTCCAAGTGAATGAGGAAAGTGACATGGGAAACTGAATATGGGGTGATGGTATGACAGTGCTTTGAGATTTAGGTGCATAAAAAAATATTAGCAGATAAATTCAGAAAAGTAGACTAGACTATTCAGTCAATAGACATTTGCCAAGAACCTGTTACATACCAGGCACTCTACTAGGTACGGGAGATAAGATTGTGTATAAAGACTTTCCTACCCAAAGTGGTCCCTTTAAGCCAGCAGCATTGGCATCACCTGAGTCTCATTATAAATTAATCATTTCAGACCCCACTCTACACCTAATGAGTCAAACATGCATTTTAACAAAATCCCCTTGTGACTCTTATGCACACTAAGCTTGAGAACAACTGGTAATACACATCATCCACATTTTATTGGAGGAGGAGAAATGTAGTGCAGTATGATACACACTGTGAGAGAGAGAAGGGCGGAGAAGCATGTTGAGGTAAGCAAATCAAATCAGATGGAAATGTCATGGGGGGGATGTAGTTGTGCAGCTGTGTCACAAGTGGTACACAAATATGCCACCGTATAGTCTGACTATTGAAGATACAAATAACTGGATTAATTAATTTGTCTTGCTTGTCCTTGTATATCCAGGACAATTATTTTACTAAATCCTTCACCACAACTTCTTTGGTACAAGCTACCATCATCTCTTGCCTGTACTATGTAGCAGCCCCTCGACTGGCTGGTGAGCCCCATCCACTCTGCCCCCACCCCAGGATATTATGCTGCAACCAGAACAACCTTTCCAAAAGATGAATCTGAGTTTGGCATTCATCTACTTAAAATTCTTAGGTAGGGTCCTATTGCTTCATTCCTTACCATGGTGTCCCAGCTCTCGTCACATTCCCCTCCCGGCACCCACTTAGGCACCCCTGGTGTGTTTTCCACTCCAACCAACAGGTCTTTTTTTCAGTCTCTCACACTCTTCATTTCCTCCTACAACACATAGTTTATGCTACCCCCCTTGCATAAACACTCCCCATTTTCCCCTTAGGCTGGTTAATTATTGCATGTCCCTCAGATCCCAACTTAAATGACTTCCACTGGAGCAGTCTTGCCTGATCTCCCTAACAATGTCACATCTCCCTCTTGGAGGATTCCTTGATAGCCCTGTTCACAACTGCAATGTTATGTCACCTATTAATCAATTAACTGTCTCAATCTTGAATTAAGCTTTAACCTCCAACAGGGTAAAGGACCTAGTCTGGTTTTGCCCACCACTTTCTTTCCCTTAAAATGGTGCTGGTCCACTGTAGCCGCTCAAATGTTTGTTTAATCAATTAGCTAATTAATGTAGAGAGTACTTCTAGATAGAAATGCTGATGGTCATATTTTGGCAAAAAGTCCACATGAAATACTTCAGAGAGGTTTAGTGAATTGAGGGCTAAGAAATTATAATGTGTTTTTCAGAGTAGGAGATCACTGATAGTGATCAGTGAGCAGTTTCAGCACAGCAATACCACCAAACTGGGTAAGTTAAATGGTGAAGAAATGGAGGCAAGAATGTGGATGACCTGATTAACAATGAAGAAACCAAAATTAAAAGCAAAGTTCAAAGGAGGTAGCAGGGACAAAGGAAGGGCTAACTGTAGAGTAAGGAAGCCTTGGGCATATTTGTTGGAAGCAGAAGGAGCAAGAAAATAAAGAAGACTGACATGGAAGAAAGAAGTATATCATCAATTGGACAAGAAGACAGGAGAGAGCAAGGTGACACCACGGTGGAGAAATCACTCTTGAAAGAGCATCACATTTTCCTGTGATACAAGAAGAAGGGAGAAAAAGGGAAGTAAAAATAGAGAAATTTTGGTTTTGAGAAGATGGATGGCCTTGAACAGCGTCTCTCATGATCCCTCCCTTACCCTCCTTTCACTGTATGCTCTTTGACATTCTTTACAGAAGGGAAAGATCATTCTGAAATCATATATATAGTGGTATATGTGGTGTATATATATATATGTATATTTGTGCTAGAATTTAGAAATACAAAGATGAATAAAATATGACACTTGTTTTCAATGAGTTTACAATAGAGCATACATAGAATCATGTTTAAAGTGGTAAAAAGAAATGCTGATAACATAAAGGAAGTGTGTAAACCAAAGGTAGAGTAGTAGAGTAGCAAATTCTAACTTAAAGATCTTAGGAAACTTCACTAAGAAAGTGGCATAAGCTATGATATTTAGTCCCAGGGATTTGAAGTCAGAATTTGGGGGTATCACAGATTTCAGTTTAGCAATAAGGAGTCTATATGGGGGGGACTCCCCAGGAAGGAGCAGAATTCATTCATTCGATAAACATTTATTGAGTAGTTAGTGTATGGCAGGAACCATGCAAAGACAATGCCTGACATGAACTCCTTCACATGCTAGTGGATGTTCTTTGACCCTCAGCAAAACTGTGAAGGAAAACTATAACTCAAGTGTATCCATTGGTACCTCTTCTTCTGAAACTTCTGCCTTCCCTACACATGGAGCTCTTCACACTCACTTCCTCAATGCCCACTGAGATTCAGGAAGTAGTTTGGGGGAAAAAATATAGCTGCCCAAGGTACTGCTAAATAAAACTCTTGCACACATCCAGCCTCTGAAATCTATCACCAACAACAAAGGAAGGCAATGGCATTCCCATTTATCTTCCTCAAACAGGATTTATAAAAAATAATAATAATGAAGACAACACACTAATAAGTGCAGCTAGCACTTACTGAACAATTCGCTGTGTTCCAAGTTTCAGAATAAGTGTTTCAGATGCATTATATCATTTAGTTCACATAATAATTTTATGATGTAAGAATAATTAACCGGATTTTACAGAAAAGAAAACTAAGCCTCATACTGTTAGTAAATAGTACCTCAGACTTTCCTGTTTGTGGCTATCCTTCTTCCAGGCAACCAATCAAGTCTGTTTTTACTGACTTTCACATATAAATTATGTTGAAGCAACATAATTAATTAGGAATGGCCCTCTTTAGGTGTTTCTCCACTTTAAAGATAAACGTGTCCAGATCAAGAGCTCGCTAATGTTTTTAAAACAGGTGTTTTAGATTAGAGGGATCTTCCCAGCACCCCTCAAATAATCTTGATTATGGTTGCCCAGAAGCAGAACTGTCCACCCCTTCTACCCATGGAACTGAGCCTGACTCTGCAGTTTCAGTCACCATAAATATAATAGGTAGAGTATCTATTTCTTTTCCTACTGACCACATAAAATGTTTCATTTCTAATGGATTTTTAATAGGTCTTAAAGACTTTCCTTTTGTCTAGCTCTCAGTAATTGCTGCTTTTTGTTATTCCTCAAGCAGTTGCTTTGACATTCTGAAGTCATCATACTTAAGACATGAGCTGCTTGGTATTCTATTCCATCTAATAATGAATGTTATGTGGGTAAAATAATGGTCCCCCATAGATACCTACATCCCAATCCCTGGAACCTATGAATAGGATACCTTACATAGCAAAAGAGATTTTGTAAATGTGATTACATGAAGAATATTGAGGTAGGGACATGTCTTGGATTAGTTGGGTGGGTTTAATGTGGTCACAAAGTCTTTAGAAGCAAGAGAATAGGATTCAGAGAACTGCTGGCTTTGAAAACAAAGGAAAGGGCTACAAGCCAAAGAATGCAGACAACTTCTATCGTGTGGAAAAGTCAAGGCTCCTTTGAGCCTCCTGAAGGAACCCAATGCTGCCGACATCTTGATTTTGGCCCAGGGAATCCATATTTTGGAAATCTGACCTGAGAACTGTAAGATAATAAATTTGTGGTGATTTGATACAGAAGTGATAGGAAATTAATTTAAATACCATTTATTCTGTTCCTATTATTGATACCTTGTTACTGGAAATGCTATAGCAACACAAAATGAATTGAACAGTGTATCGGTAGCCTCCAGTTTCTTTCTCAAAAGTACTCACCTGACTGTTTTAGAATTCAGTACTCTATTAGTTATTCTCAAACCTGAGTGTATCAGAATCACCTGGAGTTTCTGTTAAAACACAGATTACTGAGTCCCACCCCCCAAGAGTTTCTAATTATACTGTTCTAGGAAGAGATTTGAAATGTATCTTCATTTCTTCATGCTGCTGGGTTGAGGACTGAAGAAGCACTGTTGCAGCCTTGGCTGGAATTGCTTTGTTACAGTAGAGAACTACAATGGCAACAGACATGTCAATCCCACAGGCAAATACAGTGCAATAGGACCTAGAGTGGGTAGGGATGACACCAAACTGTTAACTCTGAGAACGGGGGTGAATTCTGTTATTCAATATACCTTAGCACAGTACTTTAGCACTAAGCTCCGAACGCAGTGCTCAATGAATAGTTCTTTTTTTATTATTATTACTGGGAGATAATAGGCATATAATATTATTTCCATTTTAAGTGTGCAACATAATGAATAATTTCTGAATAAACATGACAGCAATTCTTCATTCATTCAGTTACTATTTATTGACTGTCTCTTTTGTCCGCATCATTTTATGTGGCCTTTGGGAAAGGTACAGGAGTGAATCAAACAAGTGGGAATCTCTCTCCTCACGGTGGACTAAGGGACATAAAAATAAATCAGATCAGTAAATGACATGGAATGTTAGAAAGTGATCATTGCTGTGGGGAAAAATAATAAAGCAGGGAGGAGTATCCAGGCTGGGGAGCAGGGTGTAAATTTAAAGGGTGTGGGCAGTGTGGGCCTTTCCTGGCTCCCACTAAGCCCTACTAAACTCGTTGAAAGAGAATACATTCCCTGAGTTCCCGGCTGCAGCACTGTAGGACCGACACCAAGATACTGCGAATAGAGAGAGAACATGTGGCTCATCTCTTCCAGGAGTTTACAGCCAGAAGGCCCAATATAAAGGATGGAAATGCTTAATGCTGGCCCTGCTGTGCCCACCCTCCAATTACCAAGAACCTAGAGATGGCTGCAGACAAGCTCAAACCATTCTTCAAGAGTAAACCCAGGGGGTCCTGGCAAAGCCAGTGGAGGAAACATCAACTTCTTCCCCGATTCTGGGCCAGTACTTTCCCAAGCTTTAAAATAATAGTTGAGAGACCAAGAGGTTCATAAAGTTTCTTACATTTTCATTTTACATTTGAATAAGAGTAGTTTTTTTTTTCACTCCCAAAGCTCTCCTATATGTTATTTTACAGGATCAAAAAGAGGGGAAAAATTTGTAGAACTAATTCACTTGACAACTCTAGACAGAATATGACTTCCAATATTCTTCCAAAACAAGTGGATGGAAATTATACAGATCCTCAGGTGTTTTCAGGGAGTGATACACACATTTTTAAATATTTCAATAAAATAATGGAGCTAACTAAGTTCTTCTGTTCTTCCTCATGAAGATGTTCTTCATCTTCTATTGGTAAGATGTATCCCTTCCACTTGAGGCAGACTTAAGAGTGAGCTTCTGAGGGGTACTGGCTGGTTCAGTCAATAAACAATGTTACTTGATCTCAGGGTCGTGATTTTGAGCTCCACATTGGGCCTGGAGCTTACTTTTAAAAATTTACTGAAGCTTCTTATATACACTGGTACAGTATAACCACAATACCTAGAAAGGTTCTTTTTTTTTATTTTTAATATTTTTTGAAAAAGAAAAAGCATGAGCAGGGGAGGGCCAGAGGAAGAGGGAGAGAGAGAAACTTAAGCAGGCTCCACGCTCAGATGCAGGGCTTGATGTGGGACTCAATGTCATGACTGTGAGATCATGACCTAAGCCAAAATCAAGAGTCAGATTCAACTGACTGATCCACCCAGGCACCCCTATAAAGGTTCTTCTTGAGGTCGAAGCAAATTCATTTATCCATTTCCTTTTAAGTTATCTCAATTTTTAATATTTGTTCTTTTCCCTAAACTACTTCTAAACTATTAGTTCTCAAACTTTAGTGCACATCAAAATCACCTGGAGGGTTGATTCAAACCAGTTGTTGGGCTCCATCTGTATAGAGGGTTGGGGTGGGCCCCAAGGTACCCAGGGGTGCTGATGTCAAGGGTGTGGGGACCATACACTGAGACCTTCTGTTCTAAATAAAATTGAGGGGACCATCTGAAATTGCTTTTGTTGACCCTTATAATAACCCATCTTGGGGCCTAGGTGGCTCAGTTGGTTAAGCGTCCAACTTCGGTTCACGTCATGATCTTGCGATTGGTGGGTTCGAGCCCTGCATCGGGCTCTGTTCTGACAGCTCAGAGCCTGGAGCCTGCTTCAGATTCTGTGTCTCCCTCTCTCTCTGCCCTTCTCTCACTCATGCTCTGTTTCTGTCTCTCAAAAATGAATAAACATTAAAAAATGTAAATAAATAAATAACCCATTTACCTGAAGAGAGCAATAAGTAAACATCTTAGTTTCTCCTCCAGGCAAAACAACCCAGTCAGATTTAATCTTTCAATTGATATCCTTTTCATCAATTGTTCCTTTTTCCTAAATTCTCGGGGCGGGGGGTGGGGGGGGAAGCACTCTGAAAATAAAGAAATTAAAATTGGACACCAGATATTAATAAGAGCCTAACAGAAAGTGAATTAAATGGAAATAATCTTCTCTAGCTCTTGCAAATAACTCACTAATTTCAAAATATCCAAGTATCCTATTAGCTTTTTAACTTAAGGCACAATATTGCTTATGGGAGACCTCACTAAACTACTCACTTTGTCAAGCAAAAATTCATTGTTCAGGCTTTGTTTCTTTAATAAATACATAGAGATACATAGTCCATTTTCCTTTTAATGTTTTATACTAGAAAAATTAACTTTTACAATCCATCTTCTCAAACCGCATTTTAGAATAAGGGTTAAAAATTGCACAAAAGGAAAGCAAATTTATTTTTTAACTGATACACTAAAATGAAACAGGACTCCTACAGCAACTAATAAAGCATGTCTTTTAACATTTGTAAATTCAGTAATGCCACTTTAATACAATGTAGAAGTGTATATTGGTCCTCAGTTCATTAGTTTTAGTATGCCCTGTTAAAAAATCTTACTTGCATTTTTGTATCTGCCAAGATGTCAGTTCTGACATGACTCTCTTCAGGCGAAATGTAGTTGGCCTTTCCTCATTTTTCGCTGACACAGAAAATGAACAATTTCTTAACATCATTTAGGATAATGCTATCTGAATCATACCAAGTTCAAGTATAAATGAGGTGCACATGTTAAGTCATCTGCAGAAAGGTACAATTTTACAACTGGCTGAATTAGTTCAGGGCATGAAAATTTAGCAACCAGACTAACCAGTTCTAGAAGTACATCTGACTATAGAAAAATGTCCAAACACATAAAGACGACCAGCCTTTAATGTTCTCATTTCCACTTGCGTATAACATTTGACTTTAATCTAATGTATATGCAAGTTGCTTCCTGCAATATTAAGCATTAACTATAACGCACCCCTATCTAGAATACATTTGATGATTTGGGTTGGCCATTAAAATATTTAAATTGAGCACTTAAGTACAGTTTAGAAAATTATATTCTCTACATTTGAAATAACCGTAAATAAAACTCTCTTTAAATTATTATGGAAGAATAATGCTAAGTGAAAAAAGCAGAATACAAAATTGAATCTACACTGTAATTGCAACTGTATAAAATTGGTTATGCATGCAAACAAGATTGGAAAAAAACATGGAAAGTGCAAGTGATTTGTTAGGGAAGCAGATTGGAGGAGTATCTTTTTAAAAAATTCTTATGATATTTTTAAGTAAATTCTACAGCCGATGTGGGGCTTGAACTCATGACCCTGAAACCAAGAGTCATATGCTCTACGAACTGAGCCAGTCAGCCACCCCTATACTTATACTTCCTATAAAGTTATCTCTGCAATTTTTTAAAATACTAAAATTATTTTAGGGAAGAAACTGTGTTTTCTCCTCTTGGATTCAATGTTTTCTTATTATTGATGGTAATTTAAATTATCAAAACATGGGAAAGATACTTTGAGTATTAGAAAAACAGTTGCTATCTTCTTTCTTTCAAAGAAATTTATGTTTAAAGCCCATCGTGTTATTGTAGATATATTAATGTGTATTTCTTTACACAGACATATTGCCATTCATCACTAATATTACAATTATCAAAAATACTATCCTTCTAACCAGAAATAATCATGGAATCATAATAAAGACAAATGAACTAAATTACTGATGAAGTTGAAAGTTGCAGTATTTGATTAAACAGCCAGCAGGAATTGTCAGTCTAATTAACTCAGGGTCAAGCTACTGCTGAACCAAATGCCAGAACTATCAAAATCCAATACAGGCTATGCCCCGTTACTCCACTAAGACTACATATTTGTACTTAAGAGTAATGATCTGATATGTTAAGAAAGTTCAGCTCAGTAAAATAACTGCTGTTGAAAACTATTTGTGCCAGGGCTGTTGTCAGCAAATCAGTCAACTTCTGATAGTCAAGCTAGATCTTCTCAACACTAAAGCTACAGATGCCTAGCATCTATTTTCTTAGTGAGCTCCTCACCCAATATGGTGCATGAACTCATGACCCCAAGATCAAGAATCACATGCTCTACTAATGGAGCCACCAACCAGGCACCCCAATGTCTAGCATCTTTATAAGAATGCACAAGTGGGAGTAGGGAGGGTTGATAGTCTACTGTTTATGTCCTGATCATAGTAATACATGGTGGGAAGTCGAGTGACCTGAGGCATCAGGAGTACAAGAGCATCCCTTTAAAAACTCAAGATTAAGCTGATAGAATATTGGCAGCAGTGCAAGGGGGAGGAAAATGGCCCCTGAGGAACAACTGGTCAAAGCACTGAGCTCTTCTTCCTCAATTCATACACCCCCTACCAGCTCCAATATCCATCCCTAAAGTTAATATGATAGGCATTGAAACCATTCTGGTCTAATTTCTCTCCTTCTTTTCTTGCTTCCTTCGTTGTTTCCATTCCCTGTACTAAAATGTTAGTCCATTACACAGATAGTTAGCAAGCTTAAAGTTACTACACCAAGTTGCCAGGTATTAGTACAATTTCCTGAGCTCTTAGAGTAAGCTGTTATGCTCCCAATCCCCCTCTCCAAAAAACTAATAAGCACCAAAAGTAAATTTACCTGCTTAAACTGAAGTGAAAGGTGGGATTGACTAGGAAACCAGATCAATACTGCACGCATTAAATTGGATAAGATATGATGGGCCCATGACATTCAAGCATACATTAGTGGTTCTCAACTCCAGCAATATTGTCCAATTGTCACAAATGGGAGTTTGGGGAGTTGTCACAAAAAGAGTTGAGAGAAGTACTACTGGCATCTAGCATCTAGTGTGTAGAGGCCAGGGATGCTGCTAAGACATCCTACAAATGCACATGAAAACCCTCTACAATTACAAAAAAATGTACTCAGCCTAAAGTATCAATAATGCCAAAGCTGAGAAACCCTGAGTATACATACATTCACAACAGCTTATAATCATATCTAAATCTCAATTATCTTGATTCAACAAAATAGCCATGTATTCAGACCCAATGAATATACTCTTTTAACCAATTCTCAAGTTTTAAAACTTCACAAAGGAGAATTTAGTTACACAGAATTTGAACAGCCTTATAGAAATGGCTCCATGGCCCCTGCTTTAACTGAGCTACAATCAGTAAATTTCACACTGCAGATTTAACAAGTTTCTTAAAAGATGGAAGTATTGATGAGGAAAAAAACATCTATCACAGCACTTATTACAAGGTATCCTGTGATTATGTATCTGTTTCCTTCTTATGATTGTGAACTTCTTAGGAATATGAACCATAGCTTATTTACCCCAAGCTTACGTTGTAGGTGGGAGAAATACACGGGCTGGACACATGGGTGGGTGGATGGAATACAGATGAATGATACTAATTCAGCCTGCAAGTCAGTTTTTAAATAATTGAATTTATTGGTCATGGGGAAAAATGTCATTATTTCTTAACAATTGCCAAGGACAGTATTTTTACTGTCATAGTTAAGTTTTTAAATTTTTTTAATGTTTTATTTATTTCTAGGAGAGAGAGAGAGAGACAGCGTGAGCAGGGGAGGGTCAGAGAGAGAGGGAGACACAGACTCCGAAACAGCCTCCAGGCTCTGAGCTGGCAGTCAGTACAGAGCCCGACGCGGGGCTCGAACCCACGAACCATGAGATCATGACCCAAGCGAAAGTCGGACGCTTAACCGACTAAGCCACCCAGGCGCCCCCATAGTTAAGTTTTTAAATGCATTAAGATTTTTCAAATTCAAGATGGCTTTATGGTTGAAATGTGCCACCCCTAAAGATTGAAGTCCTAACCCCCAGAACCTCAGAATGTGACCTTACTAAAAAATAGCCATTGCAGATATAATTCGTTATGATGAGGTCATTAGGATGAGCGCTAATTCGATAAGACCAGTATCCTTATAAAAAGGGGAAATTTGGACACACACACATACACACACACACACACACACACACGGAGAATGCCATGCGAAGGTCCAAGGAGAGATCAGAGTGATGCTTCTAGAAGCCAAGGAACACCAAAGATTGCCATTAAACTCCTAGAAGCTAAAGAGGCACGGTACAGACCCTTCTTCACAGCCCTCAGAAGGAACCAACCTACTGACACTTTGATCTTGGACTTGTAACCTCCAGAACTGTGAGACAGTAGTTTCTTTGTTTAAGCCACTCAGTGGTATTTTGGAATGGTAGGACTAGCAAACAAATACCCACCAAGGACACAGTATACTATCATTAGATATAGGAAGTAAGCAAACAAGTGTGAACTATCTACTTTCAAATATTCTTCTTCTACATTTGTGCCATACAAAGAGCTTCTTCTAAAGTTCACACTTTCCATTTACTATTCTCTAACATTTCTTAGCACTCTTGCTAGATTATTCTAACATATATATTCAGGACTCTGATAATTAGAACTTAGATTGAATCTCCATCCTAGTTTCTACATCCTGGCATCCTGATGTGATAGAGCTTCCTGACCTTCTCAGGTCCATGACCTTTACTTCCCCTTCACCTCAATCGCATAATCACATATCCACTCCTTAGACCTTGTCACTATGCAAATTGCAAGACCTATTTTATCCTCTTTCTGGTTCTCCTAATAAACAAACACTTGGATAATCCTCTTACTGGTAGAGAAGGGAAAATTTTGTTTTGTTTCTTTCAAGAGTGTCTGGAACATAGGGCAGGGAAATAAGATCCTATTCTACATTCATTATTACTAGTAAGATCCCAAATACCCACTGACTCTCTTATGTGGGGATCTTGGCCAAACCATATTGGAGAATCAGTTTGTCCATCTATATTTAGACTATATATATATAGACCATCTATATTTAAAACATTAAAGCAAAGTTTTTTCAAGATTTTTATTTTTAAGTAATCTCACACCCAACATGAGGCTTGAACTTAACAACTCCAAGATCAAGAGTCGCATGCTCCACTGACTGAGCCAGCCAGACACCCCCAAAAGCAAGTTTAAACAAATTATTTCACCCTTTTTTTCCCTAAACTCTACCCATATTGGTACATTTGGGGTTAATGCTTTGATGGAGAATTACCAGAATGATGGCAGGCAACAGCAGAAAAGCAACCACCCAGAAAAGGACAATCCAAAAGGAAAGCAATCCAAAGAGGGAGGTCTCCCCATGCAAGAGGAGCATTCCTGTGGGATCTTTGATCTTGAGGTAACTATGGCTCAACTATGGTAGGTACATAGAGAGATGAGAGGAAAGGCCCATGCCCCAAGGAGTTCAAGTGTATCACTAACACTTCCTTTGAATACTGTTCCTTCTTCCATGACTGAAGTGGATTAACAGCCAGCCCCAAAGTCAACTACAGGTGTTGAGGTCCTTCTCAAGGCTGAAGAATAGCAGAGAGGAAAGTAAGTCCTGTCTGTCCCTTTCTTGCCATTACCCTTACATTTCCATCTGGACCAGTGAAATGGACTTTTCAGCTCCTTAAGGATCTTTACCAGCCCTCATATCTCTAGGTGGGCCCTTCCCAGTCCTACTGATACTCTTCTACTGTTTAGCTCTCTGAGCCTTTACTCTCACTTTCTTTATGCCTACACTGCCCTTCCTCCTCATTCTCTTCATTAGTTGACATGAATTCCTTTGTTACTCAAGTAGGGATTAATTCATGTTTGAAGCCATCCCTGACCCCCTGCATTTGGGTTAGGTAGCCCCAAGTGTTTGTTCTTGGAGTATTTATGCATGCCACTATCATTCTTACCATCATAGTATATTGAAAAGATCTGCTTAGAAGTAGGTCTCCTCTTCTAAACTCTCAGGTATTTGAAGACAAAAATGTCCTACTACTTTTTTATCCCTTACACTGTTCCTGGCATAAAGAATGTAAACAATACATGTATAACTGAATGAACTGACAACAGTATCATAAGAGAACTTCACATATGTCCCTATTTCAATCACTAGATACACACCAAGTGCTAGGTATATGGAAAGCCACTCAATATATCCTTTATTCTCCATGAAAGTGTCTTTTCCATGTAAAAAGTTTGACCTTTGCAAACATTTAGCACAAGACTATTGTATTGCAGTTAAAATAAAACTTAAAATATTCCCCTACAATCAGCTGTGCATTAGCATGCACTAGCCTAATTAAAAAGCAAGAACTGTAACAGGAGAAAGGAGATGGGCCATACATGGATTGCAAAGAAATAAAAAGAATTTAGTCATACAATAAAGAAGAGACATTCTATAGTATAGAGGTCAAGTGAAGATTGTTATACTAGCTTTTCCACTTGGGACTTCTAGTTGCAGAATTGGAAACATAGCATTTTTAAAACCATACATCAATGTATTTTTCTCTTGGTAAAAAAAAAAATCTTTCTAAATAATGGAAAATAGAGTGCTTTGTCAAATTGCAGCTTTCAAATACGCCCAGATCACAAATGTCTTATCACTTCATGTGTACTTGGTTGGTATAAGCATTTTCTCAGTACATAGGATAGGTTTGTCCAAATGTTCTTATTTAGAATTGCTCTGCCATTTAGTTATTTGCACATTAGACTGTTTGGGAGCATAAGAAGACTGGCGCCTATTTAGTCATATTAGGAAAAAAGTGAGTGTCCCAGGGCAAACACTTTCCTTTGAGGGCAGAACCATAGCATATGAAGGGGCTTAAAACTTCATTTTGGGGATTCAAAAATTAAATCAGTATTAAACTGTGAATCTATTTATGATAAGAATCTTGGCTTTCATCTTTACATTTAAAAAAAATACAGTACCCAGGACAGAATAAGAGCTAAATTACAATATGTTTTATCGTGTCTTTCTTTTTTTTTTTTTTTAATCAAATTCTGGTGTAGTTAACACACAGTGTGACATTAGTTTCAGGTGTACAATACATTGATTCTAATTGTGCCTTTCCATATTAAAAGGGCAGTCTACTGGAATCTTGAGAAAGAAAGGGGCTGTTGTTATTCTACCCGTGAAAACCTCAGCAAAACCCTTAATATACTATTTTTATGAAAAATGACTTTTTTCTGGTGATGGGTATGTGGTGGGGATAGCTGGGTAGGAAACTATTCAAAGTTACACTATTATTATTCCTCCACAGAGGATGATATTTTGGCAAATGATAAACCACCTCGGTTTTCTCCCATAACCCCTATCCAAATAAATCTACTTGTGATCCATCTCAGAGGTGGGCCAAGGCTCTGTTGTAAATAGTACCATGAAGTCTATTTCTGAAAATTAAGGATGCAAGTTGTCTTGTGGCTTAAGCAGGCAGTTCTTTCTTACATTATATTTCATAACTATGTCCCAGTAAAGCAAGATTACTACCTGATAATCACTTCTCCATTTTATCATCCATTAATTATCACTTCTTGTGTTTCCATATCACTGTTGTAGGGCACTAGTGACAGTTATAAAGAATTGCAAAAATATACTTCCTGGCATTGAAGAGTTTATGGTCTGATAAGGTATACAGAATAACCAGAAATGTTAACACAAATAATGAAAACTAGAGAATCTCAAACTGGTCTCAGAACTATGTTACACCCTTAACATGATTAAGGATCTCCAAAAGCTTTTGTTTATGTAGGTTATATCTATACTTGTATCATCTATCAATCTAGTATAAGAATTAAAACAGAAAATTTTAATACACAAGCACACATTCCATTAGTGATAACATCATCACACATCATGTAGCCTCTGGAAAAAAAGGGAATGAAAAGATCAATAGCATCTTCAAATTATTATAAAAATTGTTTGACCTCAGACTCCCGAAAAGGATTGTTGAGACTCTCAAGGGTCCCCAGACTCCACCCTGAAAATCTCTGATGTAAGCCCACAAGCATATTCATCATCAGCCATAGCTTTGAAAGAACAATGGAAGAGAACAATGTGAATTTCACAAAAAGTAAAAATAAAAATATCTTAGCAGAGCCAGAAGTCAGAAGTGTACAGTGTAATTGCCATTTGGAGTAATTAGCAAGCTCATGAATATGATGCTCACTGTATTGGTTGCACTGTTATGTAATATAGCTTCTCTCCATGCCTTTTTTAAAAAAAGTTTATTGATTTATTTTGCGAGGAAGAACCAGTTTGAGCAGGGGAGGGGCAGAGAGAGAGAATCCCAAGCAAGCTCTGCACTAAAAGGATAGAGGCCAACTTGGGGCTCAATCCCATGAATCATGAGCTCATGACCTGAGCAGAAATCAAGAGTTTAACACTTAACCAACTGAGCCACCCAGGTGTCCCTCTCCATGCCTTATATATATATAATATATATATATATATTTTTTTTTTTTACAAATAGTTTATTGTCAAATTAGTTTCCACATAACACCCAGTGCTCATCCCCACG
>NW_024081247.1:0-15572 GCF_003009895.1 Hyaena hyaena | reverse complement strand
ATTTTGTACCCTGCAACTTGGCTGAATTCTTGGATCAGTTCTAGTAGGCTTCTGGTGGAGTCTGTCGGGTTTTCGATGTAGAGTATCATGTCATCTGCGAAGAGGGAAAGTTTGACTTCCTCTTTGCCAATTCTGATGCCTTTGATTTCCTTTTGTTGTCTGATGGCTGATGCTAGGACTTCCAGCACTATGTTAAACAGCAGTGGTGAGAGTGGACATCCCTGTCGTGTTCCTGATCTCAGGGGGAAAGCTCTCAGTTTTTCCCTGTTGAGGATGATGTTAGCTGAGGGCTTCTCATAGATGGCTTTTATGATGTTTAAGTAAGTTCCTTCTATCCCAACTTTCTCTAGAGTCTTTATTAAGAAGGGATGCTGTATTTTTCAAATGCTTTTTCTGAATCTATCAACAGGGTCATATGGTTTTTATCTTTTCTTTTGTAGATGTGATGTATCACATTGATTGATTTGCGAATGTTGAACCAGCCCTGTAACCCAGGAATGAATCCCACTTGATCTTGGTGGATAATTCTTTTTATGTGCTGTTGAATTCGATTTGCAAGTATCTTGTTGAGAATTTTTGCATCTGTATTCATCAAGGATATTGGCCAGTCGTTCCCTTTTTTTGCTGGGTCTCTGTCTGGCTTGGGAATCAGAGTGATGCTGGCTTCATAAAATGAGTCTGGGAGTTTTCCTTCACTTTCTGTTTTTTGGAATAGCTTGAGAAGAATGGGTGTTAATTCTGTTTTAAACACCTGGTAGAATTCCCCGGGGAAGCCATCTGGTCCTGGGCTCTTATTTGTTGGGAGATTTTTGATAACTGATTCGATTTCCTCACTAGTTATGGGTCTGTTCAGATTTCCTACCTCTTCCCGTGTGAATTTTGGTAGTGGGTGTGCATTTAGGAATTTGTCCATTTCTTCTAAGTTGTCCAATTTGTTGGTCCATGCCTTATATTTGAAATAATATCACATTCCTTGGAAATTATCCCAAAGAGATAAAATTTTATGTCTATACAAAATCCTGTACATTAATGTTCAAAAAGCTGTATTTATAATTTTTCAAGACTGGAAACCAAAATGTCCCTTAATCTTGAATGATTAAACAAATTGTGGCCCATCCTTACTGTGGAATATTACATAAGAATAAAAAATGATGAACTGTTGATACATCCAATAACTTAGATGGATCTCTGAGTAAAAAAAAAAAATCAATCTCAAAAGGTCACATAATGTATGTTTCCATTCATGTAACATCCCCTAACAACATAATTTTAAAGATGGAAAAGCCATTGGTGGTTGCCACTGACTAGAGATCACATAAGGAAGGAGGCAGGGTGAGAAGTGTGACTATAAAAGGCAGCAGGAGTAAGACCTTTTTGTTGATAGAATAGTACCACGTCTTGATTGGGTGGTGTTTACATGAATCAGTATATGTGGTAAAATGGCATCCAGCTACAATGCCCAATTTTACCAATGTTAATTTTTAAATTTTATTATTATACTATAGTTATCTAAAATATAACCATTGGTGGGGTATGCCTGGGTGACTCAATCAGTTGAACTCAGACTCTTGATTTCAGCTCAAGTCAGGATCTTAGGGTACTGAGCTGGAGCCCCACATCAGGCTCTACGCTGGGCGTGGAGCCTGCTTAAGATTTTCTCTCCCATTCCTTCTTGACCCTCCCCAACTTGTGCACACACATTCCTTCTATCTCTCTCAAAATTAAATTAATTAATTAATTAATTAGATAATTAATTAAAGATAACCATTGGGAACAACTGGATGAAATCAGAAACTAAACCCTCTTGGGGTGCCTGGGTGGCTCAGTCGGTTGGGCGTCTGACTTCGGCTCAGGTCATGATCTCACGGTTCGTGGGTTCGAGCCCCCCATCGGGCTCTATGCTGACAGCTAGTTCACAGCCTAGAGCCTGTTTTGGATTTTGTGTCTCCCTCTCTCTCTGACCCTCCCCTTCTCACGCTGTCTCTCTCTCTCAGAAAAAAAAAGTTAAGAAACTAGACCCTCTCTATACTAATTCTGCAGTTGTGAATTTATAACTATGTTAATATTAGAAGTTTTCTTTAAAAGTTCCTTGAGTTGAAGACATAAGTATGATTCATTTAACAGTTTAAGATAGATATAGATGGCTACAAAAAATATTTATAGATATGTGTATGGTTATTGGCTAATTTGTGTTCCTTCCAAAATTCATATGTTGAAATCCCAATCCTCAATACCTCAGAATGTGTCTATATAGAGCCTTTAAAGAGATAATTAAGGTAAAATGAGGTCATATGTGTGGGAACTAAACCAAGACTGGTGTCCTTAGAAGAAGAGGAGATTAGTACATAGACGTACAAAGGGGGACACCATGTGAAGACACAATATTAAAAGGCATTTCCTGAAAAACCTCACATTGTCTAAAACTGTTAGTTCGACACTAAACATAAGCAGTGGAAGAAACTCCCTGGTGCAGAGTCCGAAGTCCCTGAAGGAGAATGATAGACCCATAAGCAGGAGGCAAGGACGATGATAAATAAGCTACACGTTAAAACCCCGGAGCACGGGGCACCACATTCTGACCTTGTGGCTTCCAAGACTTCAGCGTTGACAGATCAAGAGCCACAGGTGCAGAGCATGCGCTCTTCTCTTCCACCGCTGGCGTAGAGCAACCCCTAGACTCATTTTAACACATCAAGGGTACAGCACACACCCTCCCTTCCCTCGACCCCTCCCCCTCCCCCACCACCATGGAGAAAGGCTGCCGTGTTGGTTCCAGTACAAACACTGTAGGGTCAAAAACTCCACTTCCCAACCTGTGAGAGGAGTTCCCTCAAATGATTGGAAGCAGACTCCATTGGAGACCACCCCACTGTGTGTCATATCTCCTCCCAGCTGAGAGAGACACAGTAATATCAAATCCCAGAACAACCTAGGGGCTGTTTCCACTAGTGAAACCTGCATCTGATCTCCCACCTTGAACATGTACTTTCATAAACTGCCTTGTGCTTGCTATTTTCTTTCTGGCTGTCTTAATTCAAGCACGGATCCCCACTTCAATCTTCTCTTGGGAAATCCAAGGATGGAGCCCTCCATTCACACAACACAGACTCTCCAACCGGTAACAAAACAGGGTACTTAATGTAACCAGGTGTAGGGGGAAATGGCATTAGGAGCAGAAAACTCAAAACTTGGTAGTCTGGGAACAAATGGGATCAATAACCATCTTTTAAAAACATTGCACAATTGAAGAGATATATGAAGATTTTAATAAACAAAATAATGCTACAAAATATATAGGATGCTACTTTATTTATTTTTTTTAAATGTTTTATTTATTTTTGAGAGAGAGAGAGAGAGAGAGACAGCATGAACAGGGGAGGGTCAGAGAGAGAGGGAGACACAGAATCCGAAGACAGGCTCCAGGCTCTGAGCTGTCAGCACAGAGCCCAACGCGGGGCTCGAACCCACAAACTGTGAGATCATGACCTGAGCCGAAGCCGGACGCTTAACCGGCTGAGCCACCCAGGTGCCCCTAGGATGCTACTTTAAAAAAGTGATTGTAGACTGATGGATATGGGTATGGGGAAGGATTGAGGCTGATATAAATTGTAGAAACAAAGTAAATTGCACAAAAATTTGAAGAATCATTCTTAAAAAGCACTCCTAAGACAGACTGCATAGCCAAATGAGCAAGAGAATAACTTGGTATGAAATTGCAAAACTGGCCACCCCACCTCCCCTCCCACCCACCATGGCTTGCTGCTTTCAACCCTGTTGCTTCGTGTTTAGCTGGGGTTATTTGGAAGTAAAAAGCATTAATGTGGTCGGAAAAGCTATAAACCATGGAGAATCCAACATTTTGCTGACACCATTCCCCTATTTACCCATCCCCTATGAGTTAATTTTGTTACTTCTCATTCAGAGACACATGTTGTAGCAAAACAAACTGGACCTGAAGAGAATTCTTTGTTCCCTTCTTCATCTCTAGACTTGTGAATAAATGATCCAGTACAGTGATTATTCATTAAATTTTAATCATTTTTTAATATCTGATCAAAACTTCACAGCTTATTATATGGAGACTTAGTTCATTTCATTTCAGCCACAACATACTTTTTTTTTTTTTTTTAACAGTGTATGTGTTTATTTGGAGAGAAAGAATGTGCAAGCAGGGGAGGGGCAGAGAGAGGGAGACAGAATCCCAAGCAGGCTCCATGCTGTCAGTGCAGACACAGACTGACTTGAGGCTTGAACTCACAAACCATGAGATCATGACCTGAGTTGAGATCATGAGTTGGACATGTAATTGAATGAGCCACTCAAGAGCCCCACAACATACTTTTTAAGGTTAAATTTGGGGGCGCCTGGGTGGCTCAGTCAGTTAAGCGTCTGACTTCAGCTCAGGTCATGATCTCACGGTTCATGGGTTTGAGCCCCACATCGGGCTCTGTGCTGACAGCTAGCTCAGAGCCTGGAGCCTGTTTCAGATTCTGTGTCTCCCTCTCTCTCTGACCCTCCCCTGCTCACGCTGCCTCTATCTCTCTCTCAAAAATAAATAAAATATTTTTTTAAAAAAAGGTTAAATTTGGAAGAACGAGATGACCATTTGATTGTCTCATTTTCTCCTTGGGATTTTCTGTGCTATTTTCTGGGTTTTGTTGTTTTTTCTTTTTTTTAATAGTTGAAAACTATTTAGACATACAGATGTGTCTTATTTTTACCTATAACTTCAGGTTTATCCAAGTAACTTTCAAGCCCTTATAAAGTGAGCTCAAAACAAAAGTCTTTAATATTTCATTAGTCTTGTTATGTGCTACAAAAGATAGCAATTTTTATTCTACCTAAATTAAAATTTTGCACAAAAAAAAATAAAATTGCTATACATGGGGTGCCTGGGTGGCTCAGTCCGTTGAGCATCCGACTTCAGCTCAGGTCATGATCTCATGGTTCATGGGTTCAGGCCCCATTTCGGGTTCTGTGCTGACAGCTAGCTCAGAGCCTGGAGCCTGTCTTCGGATTCTGTATGTCCTTCTCTCTCTGACCCTCCCCTGCTCACGCTGTCTCTATCTCTCTCTCAAAAATAAATAAAACATTAAAAATTAAAAAAATTGCTATACAGTTATTTTAACTTTTTAATAAATTTTCACACCTATTATTTTATCAGGGGTAACCATACTCTGGAGGGTCTGAAATACAAACTAAATCTAGTTCTGCTACAACTTCTGTAATAATTAGTTCTTGGCCCCTCCCCCATGACAATTACTTTTTCAATAAAAATGTTTTCTTATGGCAACATTTTATTTCAGTAAGACCATTCTCAGTTAAATGTTCTCATCTTTGGCTACTTTAGGAGTCCAAATGTTACCTTAATGAGCTTCCTTTCTGAGTTCCTTGACCTTTTAAAGTTGTTTGTTTTTTAATCCCCGGACAGGTATACCTCTTTTCCAGACTTTATCTCTCCTTTCTAGAAATCCACTTCTCTGCCTCATTAAGCCTCCCTGTAATATCCAGAATTAAATTGTATACCTCATTTATTGTTGTGCTTGTGGATTGCTTTTCCCCCCTCTTTTTAATGCTGCGTTGGAAATGACTTTGAAAGAAATGACCAAAAGTTTTCATCATTCAATTTATTTTCATTTTTACTTCTAGATAATTGCAGAATAAGAAGTTTAACCTAAAAAAGGAGGAAGTCATCAAAAGCATTGGCCTCTGGGAAAGGGATGGGCAATGATGGCCGCCTCCCAATAATTGAAGGGGTTTGTCATGTGAGAGAGGAGTGATATTCTTCTACAGAGTTTTCAAGATAGAACCAGGACCTGATAGAATAAGCTACCAGAAACATATTTCTATTCAGCCTGTCTTAGAAGCAGTAAGTTATTCCCTTCTGAAAGTACTTATTTGGGGGGATTCCTGAAATGAGTGAGACATTTTATGGAATAAGTTTATAAAATTTGAATCCATATCAAAACTTCTGTGAGGCTTTGGCTGAATGTCAAGCCCAGCAAAACAGAATCATGGTGAATTAGAACAAAGACTATGAGGATAACGAACCTGGGTTTAAGTTCCAACTGTGCTAGAGGCAAATATGTGTGATGTTGGCAAGTTTTTTATCCTCTCCCTCCCTAATTTTCCTCATGTATAAAATGATAATGAAAGTAGTGTCACAGGACTTTTTTGAAGATTAAATTAGTTAATATGTGTAAGGTATGCCTGACAACTCACATGCATCTTGTGTTAGCTATTTTATATGGATATCTTCTGTGTTCTTTAAATTTTTCTGGAAATAAAGAATAAAATTTGGGATAGGTTATAATTCTTTTTTTTAAGTTCATTTATTTATTTGAAAGGAGAGACAAAGCACAAGTCATAGAGGGGCAGAGAGAAAGAGAGAGAGAGAGAGAGAGAGAGAGTCCAAAGCAGCCTTCGCACTGTCATCAGGAAGCCTGCCGTGGGGCTGGATGGGGATTCAAACCCATGAACCATGAAATCATGATCTGAGCTGAAGTTGGATGCTTAACCAACTGAGCCACTCAGATGCCCTGAAAACTGCTCTCTTCAGTTGTCCATATGTACAGAACACATTTTCATGAAAATACACAAGATCCACAACAGTAAGTATCTTTTATTGTTCACTGATGATTCCTAAGCATTAGAAACAGCTGGCTTTAGTAGGTGTTCAATAAATACGTATTAAATTGATCAATTAAAATGTCCAATGGTCTCACATTTTGAAGAACAAGTAGATGTATTTAGAATGATTCTTGTTTATGATTATATTGTGAATGATTATTAGTTGTGGATCATGATGGTCAAGGAGTAGCTTTGCATTGATGTCTTGGTAGATCTTGGCATGAGTATAAAATGGGTGGTTTTCTACTATGATTCCATGAATGAAATCTGTTCCAACTGGATTATGGCTATTCTCCAATCCCTCCTAGTCCTTGATGGATCCTATTTCACCCTTCTCACTATGGCAAAGGAATTATGCATTTCCAAGTAAAATTAAACAGTGAGTTTTAAAAAATCAGGAGTCAAATGTTTAAATCATATTGAACTTTCTCCACTGAATCTTTCAATATTCACATATAATACCACAAAATTAACATTTCACAATTGCCTGAACAATCCTGTTAATGGAGTTAACACATTGCACTTGCCTTTGAGCAAGGGTCAAGATGAAGATTGGGACATCTTGGAAAATATAAGGAAGTCACTCAAAAATATTTCTAATGATTTCTAATGGGTTTCTATAGGAACCCATCACTATTCAGGCATTATAGCATAATGGTTACAAGAACAACTTTGGAATAAAAAAAAGACCTAGGCTTTCACTTACTGTTACTTGCACCAATTATTTATAGTCTCTAGGGTTCAGTCTAGTCATCTATAAAAGGAAGATGTTAATCCTACTTTGGAAAATTTCTATCATGGTTAAATGAGATAATGTATGTTCAAAAACATGTTATTACTAATAATCACACCAACCACTCATAATATTTATCAATTTATTTTTAAAAAATTAAAGAGGACCAAATATGTGCAATGCACTGCATTTTACCTTAGTGAAGCTAACAGGGATTCTTCTGACTGTAGAAGGAAATAAACTTTTAAGGAAATGGTGCAATCAGGAATGCCAGATTGTATAATATAAGTCTGCAATGGGTTCAGTGAAAGCACAAAACTTCATTTCTATCCCAGGAGATGGCATCATAAAGAGGCTGATTGGGGGCACAGTTGGTTGAGCATTGGACTCTTGATTTTGGCTCAGGTCACAAAATTAGCAGGGTCGTGCTATTGAGCCCCATGTCAGGCTCTGCACTGAGTGTGGAGTCTGCTCGAGATTCTGTCTGTCTCTCTTCCTCTGCCCCTCTGTCCCCTTTGTGTGCTTTCTCTAAAAAAAATTTTTTTTTTAATTTTTAAAAAGAGGCTTACTGTATTAATATCCCAGCAAGGGAGAGATGGCACACTGAAAGGTGTAAAGGAGAACAGTTCACTCTAAGGACTATTCACAGAGGTAAGGGCAAGATTAAGAGAACCAACAAGGATGAAATCCCTGAGGTTGAATAAGAGTAAGAGGAAGTATTAAACCCATAGACCAGAAGAGATGGGAAGGTTTTGTCTCCAATAACCAGTGAGAGCTGTAGCTGTAGGGGTACGGCATTGGTTAGAAGAGCAAAGCCATTGCCAAACCACAGTCCAGCAGGGATGAAAGTGTGCAGACGTGGAGGGAATAAATATCCAGACCTCTCTCTCCTCCTGCCCTCTAATCTTCCAGTCAGAGGTGCCTCCCATTGGCCAACTTCAATTGCAAGCTGGAGCCCAGAGAAGCACAGAGATGGAATAAACTTCCCACATCAGCCCCTGGCGCACTCAGATGGGTTAGAAAGAATGAGAAGAAGAATTGGAGGAGCAGATAGAAAATATGTAGCATGCTAACACTTGATATGAGCCTAGAAATGTGAGCAGTTGTAGCTCAGTTAGGAAGGCACTTTAGCAGGTAGCACAACAAAACACAAAAACACAGACATGTGAGGAAGCCAAACAGAACATGTCACATTAGTGGAATTAGAGTGTGGGGTGCAAGGCCATAGATGAAAGTAGAAGTCAGATCATGGAGGGCCTGGTATATCAGGCCAAGATACTTGGACCATATTCTATAAAACAATAACAGTCTGTGCTCCCAAAATGACAAAAGGAATCAATTGCTATCCAAGAGAGAGAGTGTGTGTGTGTGTGTGTGTGTGTGTGTGTGGCTGAGAATAGGTCATATGGAGAAAATAGATTCTTTGTCTATTTCCCTATTTAGGACTCTTGCAAACCAAGGCTGCTAATACGAACCACATATGTTATGGAGGACAATGTACCATTCCTAATTATTTTAGGGTAATATATTTAGTTACACACTAAATTAACACTAATTGAAGTTGGAAGAGGTTCAGAAAGCAATTAAATATTACTTGGAATAGAATGATAGGGTAAGGTATGTTGTTATGTCTATAATACAGATTTCATGTTGAATGATTACACCGAGTTAAGCTGACATTTTCCCCTGAATTCCAGCAAGTAATTCAGTCTCCTACACTTTTTTTCAAATCACATGAAAAGAAAAAAGGAGATGCTAATGTAAGTATATTTCTTTATTTAGATTTGCCCTTGCATTAGCTATTTAGACTAAAAGCCAAATTAATCTTAGGGTGAAGCCTACAAACTCCAAATCACATATAATGAATCATCTGTTTTGCTTTTTTCCTAATCTTATCCATGGAAATACAAGGGATGTACTCAGAAGCTTGTTTGAAGAGAAAATTAAAAAATAATTTTTCAAAAGAGCTCTTATACACTGTACCTATTGCTTTTTTTTAATCCTATTATGTCTTTTGTGTAAAAGGAGAGATAGAAAAAATACATTAGTTTTCTTTGTATCCAAATACACATATTATAATTTGCAGCAGATACTTTTGAAATTTTTTTTTTAGGTTGAGACCCTGACTGGGGCCACAGAGCAACATTTAACCCTTAACTCTAGCTCTGCTGCCTACTAAAACCTGAACTAAAAATTAAACAATTTCCAGATGCTTTGTAAACATGTTGTACATTATAACTTAAGAGATTACAAAATTAAACCAAATACCTGACTTTATTTTGGTGTAAGTCGATTATTATTTTCTATCCAATTTTAAGGTTTTAAAGACAGCAGATTAACAGGCACCTGGTTGGTTCAATCAGTTGAGCCTCTGTCTCTTGATTTCGGGTCAAGTCATGATCCCAGGGTCATGGGATCCAGCGCCTTGTTGGGCTCCATGCTGAGTGTGGAGCCTACTTAAGATTTTCTCCCTCTCTCTCCCTCACTCTCTTTCTCTCTCCCCCACCATTCCTCTATGTCCCACTTGTGCTTTCTGTCTCTCTCAAATAAAAAAATTTAAAAATACATATTAAAAAATTTCTCAATAAAAAAATAAAACTTTAAAGACAGCAGACTAGCTTAATTAATGGAAATATGTGATGGTATGCAAAATTCTATTTACCTTATATAGATTCTGGAACTGAATACAATTATATTTTGCTTAATTTTTTGCATATTAAAATAAGTATGTGGCTTAAACCTCCAACCTGGTAATTTATCTACTCAAAGATTTCTTGAGGGTTTGGTAGGAATCAGAGAATTAAGTAACTACAGGTCTCTAGTGTACAATGACAATTTCAGAGGAAGATTTCTTCTCTCTCATGAGGGAGACTTTCTATAGGGAAAAGAATTAAGAATTACAACAACTCAGAGGAAATGACTGGATCAAAGAGGGAAAGGAGAGATTTTACTTCAGAGGAAAGATGATTGAGAAAAATACCGGCTTCTCTGAAGCCTAAGGAAGAAGTAGACCATAAACATTGAAGGAGCTTGCCAGAGTGCAGAAAGGAAGTTTGCAGGGAGAGATGACTCTTGAGCTGAGACTTGAAAGAGGAGAAATGGCTTGCAAAGTAGAGAGAAGAGTCAGCTACCTGTGCTGAGAATTTCTAATGGAGGAACTATGAGTTCATTCTGACTGGCAGGTAGAGTGGGTAGGGGAAAACCGTGTCAGAATAGGCTGGAGAGTGGTCCTGATGCAGCATGCCAAGAAATATCAACATCATTTTGTATGTGAAGTTCAGCCATTAGGGACTTTAGGGAGAGCAGGGATTTGCTACAATTTGCCTCTACAATATCCCCTGGAGCCATCTGGTCACTTGATTAAAGGGAATGAGCAAGAAATATCTTAGTGAATGATGCACAATAGTCACAAAGGATATCAACTTGCAATATTCACAATTAATCACTATTAAGGAAAAATTTCAAAAGTTTTGACTTGAGAATGCCAGACTCAGAATAATTTTTAAAAGGTGAGGTGGGGGTGGATTTTACAAATTAGAATTGCAACACAAAACAGAAGGCTCACACTAATTAGGTTAATTCAAGGAAGGTTTAACAAAAGGACTGTTTACAAAGTCAATGGCAAGATATTGGGAAATATCACAGGTCACTTGGTACCCAGGGACTAATAACAGTATAGTTACTGGTGTAGTATGATAACAGTATAGTTGTTACCACTCATAGGGCTGAAGGATGAGGGGAGAGAGCAACCACTGGGAAGCCAAAGGGGAGTATTGTGGGAGAGAGACCACCTTGAAAGGAGCTGTGACCTTGAGAGGAGTAATGACTTTGGGTCAAGGGTCACCACCAAACCTGCAGGAAAGAGCTGAAAAAATAAATACCTTCACCTCACTCTCCTCTCCTCCTTGGCCAAAGCCAATCAGAAACCAGAAGGCAGGAGGGATTTTTTTTTTTTTTTTTTTTTTTTTTTTATGTAGACCGTACAGAGCTGTGTCCAGGAGCAAAGAGTAGGGTAGAAAGATGTGGAAAGTGGATGTAGAGGAACAAATGGAAGATATTCAGCAAAACACACTTTTTTATCCCCTCAGTATCTCCTCTTCTCCCTCATCTTTTTGAAAATTTTATGTCCCCAAGCAACAGTACACATGGAGTACCATCAGCTACTAAATGCAATCAACTCTCTCATACTGTCATCTGAACTTAAAGTGTTGGCCTCTACTGGTGTTTTTTCAAGTAAGACAGCAGAAGAGAAAACCAATTACATTGCATGAGCATAACTGCTGCGCGCGCGCGTGTGTGTGTGTGTGTGTGCGCGCGCGCGCCCGCGCACGCAGGTGCACATGGTTTAAGCTCGTAATGGTAACTGCCTTCTTCCCTCCATGATCCCCTTACTCTCTGCCAGAACCTGAGCCCAATGGGCATCTTAACCTGGTAGGATGACTCAAGCCTTCCTTTCCATAGAATATGAGCTTTTGGTGGTCTTGCCTTTATTCAATTGTCTCCGTTTTCCATTGTAAGACTATTGGAAAACGTAATATTAAGCAAAAAAGGAGTGCACACCCCCTAAAAGTAAATGCTCTGGATTCCAGACGTAGTCCTGTTCCACGGTGCAGTAGCAACCAATTTTCTACAGTAATCAATTCTCCAGGTATACAGGGTCAAAATCCTAGGTGGGATCTTTCAGGCTGGACCATAGGCAGTTACATAGTCAGTCTCTGCAGGCCTGTGGGTGGAAGAACTACTTACTCTCCGGCACCGGCACCAGAGGTGGTGCACAGCAGGGTGCAGCAGCCTCAGGAGGTAGCCCCAGTCTGGGACTCAAAGCCAGCCTCCCTCTCCCTCCTCGTCCCCCTCCCCTGCCCCCTCCGTGAGTCTGCCATGTTTTCTGCAGACGTGTACTCCTAACCTAAGAGCCTCCAGCTGGAAGTCTTTTTACTGGGACAGGTCTTGGCTGAGAAATTTTTCTGATGACTCTGCCAAGACCTCCTTAATAGGGGGCCCTGAACACTTTTCTCCCCTTTGACCCAGTATTCAATACTTTTCCACTCTGAGCCCTTCCCCCTCTCCTCCCCACCCACCCCCAGCCCAGGAGCTTTTTGTTCCAGCTCCCTACAGTGACACAGTGTCACCCCCTCCACACTGATATGTCTGACCCATGCCCAGTGCCCCTCCATGGGGAAAATAGAACGTTGGACAATTGTCATTCTCTCCTGTTTAGCCTCTTGCTTATACTGTCACAATAAGTGAATAAAGTCTTAATTACTTTCAGTTTGGCTCATTGTCTTAATCGACCACCTTGACAACTGGCAGGCCTCTCTCTCTGACAATAACTACCTCCTCCCCCATCAATTCTGTGGCCTGAGGAGGCTAAAAAGATCCTGGGAAAGTCTCTCCGTCCAATTTATTCCCGAGCTTCTGCCAACACACTAACCTAAAAATCATGACACATCCTGAGGAGAATGGAGAGATTAGCCCAACTGTTATAGGCCCATTTATTTTACCAGTTTGGCTCTTGGAAAAAAATCAATAGATCATGGCAAATAAAAACGGACTTTCACAAACTTAACCAAGGGGGAACTCTAGTGTCAGCTTCTGATATTAAATACGCTAATGAATGCATCCCTTTTATAAGGGATTCTTCATAAGAGAAGAATCAGAAGCAGTTGAGATTTAACTGAGATGGATAACAGATCATATTCATGGTCTTGTCCTACAGCTCTCCTGCCCTTTATCATGATATGATCTAAGGGGACCTGGACCACTTCAACACACCAGACGATGTCATATTGGTCCCCTATATTGCTGATATCATGTTAATCAGATCTGATGAGCAAGAAGCTATAAGTACTCTGGAAGCTCTTGTGTAATAGGTAATTTTATGTGTCAGCTTGGCTGGACTAAAGGATGCCCAGGTAGTCAGTAAAACATTATTTCTAGATGTGTCTGTGAGGGATTTCTGTAAGACATTAGCATTTAAATTGGTGAACTGAGTAAAGCAGATGGCTGTCCCAAATGTTGTTTGGCATCATCATACAATCCATTAAGGACAAAAAGAACAAAAAGGTGGTGGAAGGGCAAATTTGCTTTCTCTGATGAGAACTGAGACATCCATCTTTTCCTGTCCTGTCCTGTTTTATTACTTTGTATCAAGGGACACTTTTTGGCGAAGGAGGTAGGTCAGTGAGCACACAACCGTGGACTCCATTGCTCTTCTCACATACATCATTATCCAGTGCCTGCCAGCTTGATAAAATATTAGAGTGGTCTCCCAAAGGTGAAGCTAAGGTACCAGCTTAGAGATGACATTCCTTTAGGATAAGGCAATATTCTTCAGGATGCCCTATGTACCTTAAACCAATGCCACTATATTATTCTATCTCCAGTAAAATATATGGATTAGAGAGTCAGGGAGTAAAAACAGGAGTGGCCCTGTCCACCATTACTCCTAACAACTCATTTGGAGAATGCATGTTTCCCATCTCTGCAATGTTAGGCCCTGCTATGGTCTGAATGTTTGTGTCCTACCCATCCATCTCAAATTCATATGTTCAAATCCTAATGCCCAATGTGATGGTGAAGGCTTTCAGAGGTGATTAAGTCACGAGAGAACACGCATGACTGAGGTTAATGCTTTTATAAAAGAGACTCCAGAGAGCTTTCTTGTCTGTCTTCTGCCACATGAAATCTGCAAGCTGGGATGGGCGTTCACCCAAACACGGCACCATGATCTTAGACTTCCAGCTTCTAGAACTGTGAAAAATAAATCTCTGTTGTTTATAAGTTAGCCTGTGGCATTTTGTTGTAGCAGCATATACAGATTAAGACAGGACATGTGTGTCAAAGGTTTGATTCTCAAAGGGAGTGTAGTTTTCACTAGAACACACATTAAGAGGTCCAGTAAATTTAATGCTACCACTGGCACCTGGTCACTTTGGGATCTTTGTCCCAGTAGATCAGTAGTCACAAAAAGTTAAAATACTGGAAGGAATAATTGACTCTAATCATTATAAGGACATAGGGTTTACTATATAGTCTGGCATGGAATAATATGTTTATCACTCAAGTGACCCACCGTGGCATCTCTTACTAGTTGCTTGTCCATGTTTAACTATTTAAATTTTTTAAATGTTTATATATTTTTGAGAGAGAGAGACAGAGAGAGAGAGAGAGAATGAGTGGGAAAGGGGCAGAGAGAGAAGGAGACATAGAATTCGAAGCAGGCTCCAGCCTCTGAGCTGGCAGCACAGAGTCCAATGCAGGGCTCTAATTCATGAACTGTGAGATCATGACCTGAGCTGAAGTCAGATGCCCAAAGCCACCAAGGTGTCCCCATTTTTAACTATTAATAGACAAATACAGTTAGCACAATCTGATAGACTCTACGCCACTCTGCAAATAGTGCTAGTCAGATCAATTTTGATAAGGGTTAGGCAAAATTGGTGAGCTTGCACACCCACTATCCCTGCCACTACTGCCCATTAAGCATGCACTGGGCTGTCTGGAGAAAGACACTAATTGACATTGGCAGAAGAGTCATCTTTTTTTTTTCATTTTTTAAATGTTTGTTTATTTTTGAGAGAGAGAGACAGAGACAGAGAGACAGAGAGACAGAGTACAAGCAGGGGAGTGGTAGAGAGAGAGGGAGACACAGAATCTGAAGCAGGCTCCAGGCTCTGTGCTAATAGCACAGAGCCTGATACAGGGCTCTAATCCACTGACTGAAAGATCATGACCTGAGCAGAATTTGGACACTCAAATGACTGAGCCACCCAGGTGCCTCCAGAATGAATCATCTTGTCCACCTGATTATTGAGAGCCTCTTCCATTATGAATGGCCTCTGATGAGCATTTGCATGAGACACAAATATTTTCATGTTTTTTTCATTCCAAGAAATTCATCCACATTACTTCTCCCCACTTTCACATTGTGATCAATATTCACTGATCACATTTTATCAACTCCTGTTAGGTGAATATAGAACTACTTCTCAGGCTAGAGAGAGGGCAAGATGGCGGAGAAGTAAGGAGCTCCGTACTTGCACTCGCGCCCATACATCACACAGAAAAGATCCGAAGACATTGGAAACCTTACAAAACCTGAGAGATTGGGAGAAAAAAGACGCAGAATCCACTGAGAGAGCCTTCTAACGTGAGTGCGAACCGGGGAAGATAAAATCGGGCCGGGATCGGAGACTCCAGGGGGGGAGGC